>NC_079394.1:17826497-18079756 GCF_029220125.1 Pseudoliparis swirei | reverse complement strand
GGAGAGTGGGAGAGTGAGAGAGTGGGAGGGTGGGAGAGTGAGAGAGTGGGAGAGTGAGAGAGTGGGAGTGGAGGACGAACAGCTTAAACAGACAGCCGCATTGTGAAGTCTGTGTTGGATCCACTGCATGTTGACTCTCCAGACAACATCTCTGTATTACGGCCCAGAGGTCAGGGACGTAACTCAGAGTACAGCCTCTTGCAATAATAGTCACATTATGTATGAAAACATTTTGCATGAACAAAAGATTATTTTCCAAACAGATTGTAGTCCAGGGTTTTAGCCTTGCAGATTGTTTATTTCAGAAGTCCTTTCATATGTCAGGAAGAGGATGTGGATCACTGCAGAGCACGTATTTAGTCATATATAAATACGTCATATCTGAATAAACAAAAAGCATTTACATTTCCTGAACTTAAACATATGTTATTCATTTAAAGTAAAAATCGCAAACATGTATCATTCATCCAAATATGGATGATATATGGAGGTTCTTAAAGCATCATATTTTGACAGCAAAACGAGATGTCACACAGCCTCAGGACCCACTCAAATGTAGTGTCTCAAGAATCTAACAGAAACAGTTATTTTCACAAAATAAATGAGCTAAATTAGTATTATTTAACTTTGTTACATTGTTAATGGCAAAAAAAATTGTTTTGTAATTGTGTGTGTGGGGGGGGGGGGGAGTGTCAATTGTTTGTATGTCAAGTATTTGGTTTGAATGTATTTTATTGGGTGAGTGTAGATATATAGCGAAGGCAATCGTTTGTTGAATATACTGAATGTTTTGATAATGACACCCAGCGGCAGTTCTCCCAGTGCAGGAAAACTGGGAAGCACTGAGCTCCGGTAATGACTTGTTTGACACCTGGGGAGGCAACGACATCTCTTCACCTTCCTCTGACCTACTCTGACGACAGCATGGAGGAAACATCAGATTACTGCTGTTGTGAAACAGGATTTAGAGCTTGGACTCTTGTTGTTTTAGCTGCAGGTGTTTTAATCTCTCAGATTTCTTCCTGGATAGGTTGTCTTAGGTTGACCTCGCAAATCATCTTGTGACGCCTCCCGTCAGTCGGCTAATGCATGTGTGGATCTTGCATTTTGAAGCAAACCGTCCTTTTAGGTATTCTGTACGGGGACCGTCAAGGACAGTTGTTGCTCCAGCTCGCCTTCACTCTGTCACCCGTTTTACGGCTCCCTCATCCCTGCTTTCTGAGCCATCCATACTCAGAGAGTGGAAAGAGAGCCATCATTCCTCTCCTTTGACTGTCTAACAAGATCCTCTATCTTGGTCACCCAGAACAAAGCCTCCTCTCAGACAGAAAGGCCAGCAGGCTGATGGCTCCTCAGAGGCTGGAGAGAGGAGCATGAGCCGGTCTGGGAGGCCGAGGAGCTTCTGCCACAGGGATTTATTTCCTGCCCCTGACAGGTCATTTTCTCTAGGTGGGTAGATGGATTTTCTACCTCTTGAAGCACACTTCCAGCGAGTATTGAAAAGACAGGGTGTTATTTTAACAGTCCGCGACGGGTCATCTCTTGAGTGTGCTTCAAGTTAACGTGTCAGCTGGTGTGAGGATCATGCTGATGCATGAAGCCACTGATTCATTTGCGTACACTGAAAAATATCCAGTGGAAACAACTGCTCACACAGCTTCGAAAAAGCATCTAATTCATGTTCCATGCATTACAGTCATTTAACAACACTGATAGGGAAGATAACAGCATACTGCAGGAATGCATTACAGATAACAGATGCCTCCTTTTTCATGTGACTGCTCCATTCTGACAATAATCCCAAAGTCACACGAGGCTTTTAATTGCATAAACACAGCAAAAATGGAATTAGCACTCATCATTGATTTTCACTCCAGACTCAGTCTGTTTCCACAGCTGAGGGGGTTTTAGCTCATATGAGCATATGCCAGATGGGCATAGAACTAGTCCACAAAATGACCCGAGGGCTGTTCATTTCATGCCATCATTTCTCCTTCTTCAGTCGTCCATTCTGTCACATTTGTGCTTTTTCTCAACTAAAGCTGAGTCGAAACTCAACTGCAGCAGCATATTGAGAAGTGGCAGAGACATCACTCATGGTATGCCCGTCTGTGGTTTAGGCAACTGGACTGCAGCCAGATAACAGAATGATGGTCCCACTCTAGTTTAGTGTCAAGGAAAATTAAGGAGCAAAAAAAAGAGGAGTTTCAAGTCAGCTTCACACGAAACCTTGTTAAGCTAAATGGAAATTCACTTTTTCAAAACAGAAAGCAAATAAAGAAATTCCAAACAGATCTAAAAGTCACAACCTGATCTGTAGATGCATCATCAGTCACAAAACGTCAACAAAAAAAGATCCTTTTTGAAAGCAGAAGAGGCTGATATCATAGTTTGAAGTGGATGATAAGACCATCCCTCAGAGAGGTGGAGTCTTTCCCTCATCAGTAATGGTTTCACTGGAGGAGGACATGATTCTTTTGACATGAGAAGTGTTCTCATACCCTGTCCTTCTCCTGGCATTGTCTAAGTTAGTTTTCAGATTTGTATTTTGTGATCTGTATATATCATTACAATTGCCAGTAATAGACATACTCACTTATTGTACACCCTCTGGCAATGTTATCTGCATAAAAAGATGTATAATATATATTGTTGAAATGTCTGGTTTTGTTATCAACAGTGACACTGTTCACTGCTGACACATTGCGTAAAAAACCTAAACATGGTTTTTACTATTATTAATTACAAAATAAAGTCTTTAGGAAGTGGACAATCTGGGAGATTTGGTGTTCTGTTCATCTGTGAAATAGCTGTGGGCCGGAGCAACACAGTGGGACTCTGTGGTGCTAAATGAGGTTAGTGTGCGGCTCCACCGCTCACTGCGAGTACAGTGTGCAACATGACTTGACAAATTCAACCCTTCCCCAATTTCAGACAGACCTACTAAATCTTTTACTCTACACACAATCATCCATTTGGTTGTTCATTCATAACTTCCTCTGCACTGTCTGTGGCTTCAGCATGTTGCTGCCGTCTCCGGCTGGGTGCCTATCAGCCAGCCTGCCATCTGCTGAAGAGACGTATAATAGTATTGGCTCTGGCACGAAGCCAGGAATCAATCTTCATCACCACAGGCGCTCCCAGCTGGTGGAAATGCCCCAAAGGCACATTCACTATGGATAGTTGAGGCATATCACAGTTTTAATAACAATGCATGAAACCTAACACGATTGAATACAAATGAAGGACAAATATAGATAGAACCGACAATGTTAATAGAAAGCAGAGGCACATGAGGCTGCAGGGCAATCTGAATATCAAAGCTTCACACATATGGATTCCTTTTTATGGCATTCACAAACTGGATTGCATAAGAAGACATCTTGATGAAAGTGATTTTGAGGCCAAGAGACCTGCTGCAGTCAGAGGGAAATATGCTGGCTGTGGTGTTTGAATAACAGAGCAATGCTGACCTCTCCTGTTTGTTAGTTTATTTGCATTACAACGAAAGCGAGAGGACAACTGGGAGCAAAGCTAATTCAGCCTGGCATGGCAAAACCAACCTTTTATTGCAAATTATGTAAAAGTAGAGCACACAATTTGTAACTTCTCACTCCGAGAAAGTGATGGTGTTTTATAATGATTTCGACATTTCTATAAATACTCAGAAGAAAATACTGACAAGAAAACTATGATAAGCCCCCCAAAAAATACAGATCAATATATTTTTCTATATCCAAAAAATACCTGATTGTATGTAATGGAAGGTGGGATTGGGTGGCTTCCTGTGATGGACAGATAAGGTACAAGAAGTGTCAAATTGGTATGTTTTGTGTTTGAAATGGCAAACAAATGGTCTCGCCTACATACACTGTGATTTAAGTCAATATTAGCCCTTGGATAGTATTTGTTTAATCTGATTGAGTTGTGCAACATGGTGGGCCTCTTAATATATTTATTCAGCAGAGAGTCTGCGGTTGCGTCAGCGTCAGCGCCTGAAAGGCTGAACTCAGGGCCGCAGCCGATTTTCAACCAATAAGAGACCTTTACGAACCATCTGTTGTATTGCTACGTGTCCAGCCAATCAGCAACACCCTTCAATGTGTTTGGACCAATGAAATTACAGGATGTTCAGACGTTGGGACCGAGGAGGTCGATGTGTCTATATTTTGTACACAACTGTGCCGACACCGAGGACAAGTCCGCCGGCCTCTCGTCGCTCAGCTAGTCGGTGTTTTTGAGTTTCAGCTCAGAGTCGCAATAAAGTGACGTAGAGTTCACTTGAACCCGCTCGCGCTAGTCTCCTTACGAGCTTTAAAAGTCGGGTAACTGAGCTGAGCTTCCTCGGCCGTCTTGGTAAGTCATGGTGACCGTGTTTTCCTTCCTGCCAGCCGCCCTCCCGCTCTCCTAGCCGGGGTGCAAATACATGGGGAACCGTATCACGAGAAGATGGAGGAGTTGACCGGAGACCGTCATGGCTGCTGTGAAGGAGTGTCGTTACACCAGCGGCCGTTTCCTCGGAGGATGGGCCCCGGTGCTGTGTGTCCTCGTCGGCTTTCTGATGGCCGTCCTGATGCCCCTGGTGGGGGAGGGCGGCCAGTGCTGCGCCGCCATGAAGGGCTTCGCGCAGCTCCGCTGCCAGCTGCTGGGGGGCGACCAGCAGCCGCCCGCCGTGCAGTCCACCAGCCTCGCCGTCACGTTCACGGCCCTTGACGTGCTGCCTCTGAGGTCCAAGCCGAGCAAAGGTACGAACGGAACTGGTGACGTCATGCACAGTTGAGCTCAGCACTGGACGTTTAAACCCAGATCCGGTTCAGTGAGGCAGCATCCTAAATGTCCATGTTGTAATTCAGAGTAGAATGCAGCTGCTTGTATGTCTATAAAGATCACGGCTGGAGCGAGGGCCTGGATCTCGTGTTTCTTTTTAATATTGCAAAGCCCTGTTGATGAAAGCCCTCCAGAGTTTGACATGTGTGCTTGGCGTCGACGCTGCCCTTCGTGTTGTGATTGCAGAGATCGAGCTGGAGGCTAAAGCGGCGCTGCAGCTGGCGCTCGAGATGAGGAAACTGGGCAAGAGGGAGAAGGCTCACAAGCTGCTGGTGCATGCGCTCCGCATGAATCCAGACTTTGTGGATGCCCTGACGGAGCTGGGCACCATCCTGGAGGAGGAGAAGGATGTGGTCCAGGCAGACCACCTGTACACCAAGGCCTTGGCCATCTCGCCGTGTAACGAGAGAGCTCTGGTCAGCCGGGACCGGACTCTTCCCCTGGTGGAAGAGATCGACCGGCGTCACTTCGGCATCATTGACAGTAAAGTCCGCCGGCTGATGTCCATCCCGAAAGGCAACTCCGCACTCCGCCGGGTGATGGAGGAAACGTACTACCACCACATCTACCACACGGTGGCCATCGAGGGCAACACGCTCACCTTGTCCGAGATCCGTCACATCATCGAGACGCGCTACGCGGTCGCCGGGAAGACGCTGCAGGAGCAGAACGAGGCCGTCGGTGTGGACGCGGCCATGAAGTACATCAACACCACGCTGCTGACCAGGCCCGGAGCCATGACCGTCGGCGACATCCTGGAGATCCACCGGCGGGTGCTCGGGTACGTGGACCCTGTGGAGGCGGGGCGGCTGCGCACCAGCCAGGTGTTTGTGGGCCACCACGTCCCTCCGCACCCGCAGGAGCTGCAGAGGCACATGCAGGAGCTGGTCCAGTGGCTGAACGCCGACGAGGCCCTGCAGATGCACCCCGTGGAGTACGCGGCGCTCGCCCACTACAAGCTGGTCTACGTGCACCCGTTTGTGGACGGGAACGGGCGCACGGCGCGGCTGCTCATGAACGTGGCGCTCATGCAAGCGCGATACCCACCGATCACGATTCGCAAAGAGCAACGGGCCGAGTATTACGCGGCTCTGGACACGGCCAACGAGGGGGACGTCCGGCCGTTCATTCGCTTCATCGCCAGATGTACGGAGATGACTTTGGACACGCTGCTGATTTCTACCGCGGAGCACGCTGTGGGGCTGCCGGGAGCCAGCCGGGCCCACGCCTGCCCCGACTGCAAACAGACGATCCCGATCCACAACTGACCTCGAGGCGGGAGGATCTCAGCGCTCTTTAAGATCAATCGTGTTTTGAATCGCCTCGTCCTTTGGCTCCGTCCCTTATCGGCCTCGGCTTCGGTTGCTGATTTGCTCAATTCGTCGGGATGCTCCAGGATAGGGAATTTAACATTTTGTTCCCACTTTTAGTGTGTAACCATATCCCCACAGGAGTGGAAATGGATTTTCATTACCATCATAATACAATCTGAAGTTCGACTGCTGGTGAAGAGGCAAGATGGATGTCTTGTGTCACGATGGCGCTCGTGTGATCATGTGATCACTCGGTTAGCGATCGACCGTTGGGATGAAAATTATGTCTAGTAAGTTTTTCATGTGATTATATATTTAAAATAAAATGTTCTATGAAACTGTTATAGAATCGACAAACTTGTGTAATATTGGGAACAAAGATTATTTCCATGAATTTATTAAAACAAGTTTCAGACTCCAAAAAAAGCAAGACTTTTTTTCTTTTATTACAGAAACACAAAACGCAAGGATTGAAAATGGTTAAAAGACAAGCCGGTAAATAAATACGGATTAAACACCAAATAAAGCTCCTCTTTTCGTATTTACCTCAATACCAAATTGCAAACTTTCACGATAGAACTTAAATATAAACACAAGCAATGTACACGTGACATCATTTAGTATCAACACCAAACGGCGCGTGACTTTTCTCCCGATGAGGCCCCCGTGGTGAAGGCAGTACAGAGCTTGTGTTCCATCTTGTTTGAAAACTTTAATTTATTTTATCACAAACAATTATGACCTTTTAGAAATTGATACACAGGACATTATGTCCACAAACAGTTGATATCCGAACGTGGAAAGTGGACAAATGGTCGACTTCCAACATGAGAAAGCAGAATAACCCGTCCACTCCAGATTCTCTTCTCTTGGAAGGAGGCTTCAGGACGTGTCGATGGCGGCAGCCGTCTGTCCCCGAAATGCTGAAGAGCTGCCAGACCGGTGCGCCCGTCACATGCTCCCTCTCAACCAACTCGACCGATAACAAAGAAAAACACATTTACCAAACGGCACTTGGCTTTCACGTTCCAAGGATCCCCGTTACACTTTTCACATGTACTTTTATTGCATTCAGATAGATCTACCCTTTTTATTACCTAAACTAATTCATGCCTTCCATCAATGGACTCTTGCAGGACTGCAAGGAAAACTATTTTAAATTTGTTATTAACTAATTATTTTTCTCGTTTGTTCTACAAAACCCATCACAGTTCCCTCGGGCCTAAAATGTAACAAAATGTTAATTTTGTCCCACCATGAGGCTTAAACGCAAATACATTATACTTAAAATGTAAGAAGGAAACAACTGAGATACCTGAAACTGGCAAACACATTGTGTTGTTTGCCGAGCCTGGACTGGTGCCTGTATCAACTCAACTCATAACACCCATAAGCGAGTTTCACGCAGTGCAGGGATTATGGGTAATCTCTCTCTGAATCAGTTTTGGTACAATACACAAATATCAGACTGATGTAGGAAACCATGCAAATCACTCGACACCCTGCCAGACGGATCACACCAACAGTGATGTACGGGAAAAGTAATGAGAACAGAATTTCGAGCAGTTCTATAAATAATATAACTGATATCTAGCACTCGGACAGTTTATACTGTCCCAACATGTCCACAGGCCGAGATAAAGACGATTAACTAATACTGGACTAATGGAGATGTCATAGCATGTGAATACTAAGGATTAATAGTGGATGGTGAATCACCAACTGGTTGATGTCAAACTAGTCATTCGTTGTACTAGACAGTAAAAAGTATTCGCTAGCCTTATTAACTTTGTCCTCGGAGGTCAAAAATAAGTACATAAAGATAAATCTGACTGAAGAACATCCATCTGCAAACACACACACACACAATCTATATTACACATCTGAACTTTTGCATATAACTGTTAAACAACATTCACATAGACGGTTGTTAGGAATATTTATAAAAAAATACTCTGCCATATGCATCTCAGCTCTCGGCCACTTACACAACAAAAAACACATTGAAACCATTTTAGATAAATTCTATTTACACACAAATATGATACTTTTTCTTTTAATAAAAACAATCTCCCAAGACACCCTTGAAACAAACCAAAGGAAAAGTCTGGGTTGAAGAGTCTTTCCGATGGAGGGCAGGAGAGCTCGGCGATTAAGGCAAATCTCGCAGAACGAATGATGAGAACAAGACTGAGATTAAAGGGAAGCCGGGGAACCGATTACAGAAGAGTCACCAACACTCATTTGGAAGGACACAAGATGGCGTCCAGTGTGGAGGCGGCAGTAATTCTCTCCCTCGTCTTCTCACTTGCTGAGAAGCATCCGGGCAAAGTCTGAATTGGACAGCGGCTTCGTCTCTCCGGCCGCGCTGCTCGTTGCCGCGGTGCCATTCTCCGCTTTGCCAACTGCCGCATTTTGTCGGTGCAGGGAGCGAGGGAGGAGCGAGAGCTGGGTGCGTGCCCGTCCTCTCCTGGGAAAACGAGAAAACAGCCATGTTTCAGTGCTCAGGGGACTCGGAACAGTCCAGTTAGCGTGAGAGAGGACCGTGCCCGTCGACTTACGATCCAAAGACCTGCCGCGGCATGTCCGCCATGAGCCTGCTGGGACCGGGTTTATCCACGTTTCTGCTCGGAGGGTTGCTAATGGCAACAGAGATGGTGTTGTCCTCGACACACATGCCGTCCAACTTCAGGACGGCTTGAGAAGCCTGAGCTTCATCTTCAAACTCCACGTACGCCAGACCCTGCAAAGCCACAACGGGTGAGGACAACACGGAATCTGCAGGTCAACGGTGGAAATCACGAGGTTAACATCTGGATAGGGTCCTCGTCTCAAGGGCTCACCTTGGGTTTCCCCGAGCGGTACGTGACCAGACGAATATCTTTGATGGTGCCGTGACTTTTGCAGATTTCCTCGAGCTGCTCTTTGCTGCACGAGAACGGCAGCCCGGAGATGAAGATCTTTTGCTTCTCCATGGCCGTGTTGTATTTGAACATCTACGCAGACATTCAATGGGACGTGTTAAACGGGAAGCTTTCTGCAGGGTTCGCCAAGTTAAAGATGTGTTACGGCATTTCTATTCAACACTGGTTTATAGTTATAGTGGGCGAAGTGGGATGGAAAACTGATCCCAAATTATTGATTACATCACATTTAGCATGAGATGTAAGAAAATGGACACCAATAACAATTCCTAATGATTTAATTAAATTGCTGAGGCTTAAACCTGGACATATGGAATTAAATTGATTTACCGATTAGGAATAATATATTAAAGGCGAAAGAAAACATTTTAGAATCAGTAAATTAAATGGAGGATTATTTGAGCCTTTTTTGAAGACCTGGACTTTCTGTAAATTGTTCATATTTACCTTAAAGTCTGGATTCTTGTTTTTGTCGACACACGGGGACACAAACATGGGCCTGCCCTCCACCTCCCGTCTGTCCAGCTTCAAGGCTTCAGCCACGGACACCGTGGATTCAAACTGGACGTAGCCGTAGCCTTTGAAGTTCCCTTTGGTGGCGAAGACCGGGCGAATCTGTGTGATGGGCCCACAGCTCTCAAACTGCGTCCTCAGCTTGGCCTCGGGTTCCTCCAGGGTGTACGCCAGGTTGCTGATGAAGACGCTGCTGCTATCGTTGCGGAGCTCTGGCTTGTCATCGTCATCGTCCGGTTTGTTGACAGCGGCCGCCGCTCTTTTATTGCCGTGTAGAGCGGGCTTATAGCCGGGGGGGGCGTTCCTCCCAGAGAGTCCCGCCTCGGTCTCCATGTGCTCTGGCAGTTGGTTCCCATTCCCTCTGTGCCTTTTAGTACCTTGGAAAAGAAACAGCATTTCTTCAGCATAGGTGTTGCTTTAAAATAAGAACAGGCTTCTAATACAGGCGATCTTTATTACCGTCGCATTCTGCGGAAGGTTATGTTTTGATCGCTGTGTATTTATTTATTTATTTGTATGTGTGTTTGTGCGTTATTCGCATAACTCAAAAAGTATTAAACCGAATCGCATGAAATCTGGTGGGATGATTGATTATTATCCGGGGACCATTTGATTAGATTTTGGGAGCGATCGGGTCAAAGTCATGAAACGGTCAAAATCTTATTTTTTACCATAAGGTCAATTTTTATCCAATTGGCATGCAACTAATGCCAACATGTTCACATGCCATCAAGCTCCCCACACTCTCATGCCAAGTACCAGGCGCTCTACCGAGTGCCCGTTCTGGTTTACCAGTGTTATCGTACTGCTCTGCTTTTCTCTTCTCCCCAGCTCGAGTTCCCTTCTGGGCATTCTTCGGACCCTTCTTGTCCATCTTGGTATTTCGCCGCTGATCAGCTCTCCCAACATCTTGGCCAGCCAGGTTGGCCTCTTTCTCAGCCGCCTCACAGATGGACAGAACATGGACGCATTAGCCAAAAGCCGTGTAATGACACCGTTCCAGGTGGATGCTGACCTGTGCTCCTACCTTTGCCCGTTGCACATTAATCCTATTCAGCCGGGTCTCCGTCTTCTGCACCGCCACGTCCCAGTCCTCAAGAGAGCCTGGAGAGGAGGACGCAAAATACAGACACTGTAGTTAATGAAAATATTCTATATGTTTAGGTTGTATATTTAAAGAAAATAATGTTTTAATTGGTATTCACCTTCAACCCTCTCAAATGTGAGCAGGACTTCACTCACATGCTCCGGGTAGTCTGCGGTGCACTGCACTGCTCTGTGGAGAGCTTTGCGACAGTGGAGCGGGTCTCCATAGGACCTACAGATAAAGTACAAAATAAAATAATGAATATCAAGAACCAGGTTTGGTTCAAAGTCATCAGCACTTCACTTCAATTATCTTTCCCCCCACTCAGACATTGACTTGCATACCTCTCAAGGTTATAGTACTCCAGCCACATGTTGGCAAACTTAGCGTTCCCCTTTGTCATGATGCTGTCCCACAGCTCTCTGGCTTTTTGGATGTTCTTGCAGTGGAGGGCCTGGGGGGGGGGGGGGGGGTGTACAGACGGTTTACATATTACACATGTGACATTGTGCTTATAGAACTTTAAACACATGTGAAGAATATAGTTTGTAGTAAATATTCGGCTACAACAGTCACATTGAGAAACGTGATGCAAAAAAAGAAAAACGTTTTGCTTTTGACCTATGATTTAATTAAAGACAATTCTAAATAAATTTAAAAATAGAACGATTAAACGCAGGGTTAAACACAAACTCAACTTGGGAAAATGGTTGTCATAGTAACACGTCTTACCTCTATCCTCGCCCAGATCTGCATTATGATACAAGAAGGATCTCCACTTTCACCAAATCCTACAGTGACGAGACAAATACTTCATGAACTCGACCAAGAACACCACAAGATGACGTCTCCGTCGGATGCAGATCCACCTACTTTCTTCCACATCTTGCTTCATGTAGTCTAGAGAGCGAGAGAAAGCTCCTCGTAGCTCCTCCAACTCTTTACTTGATTCTGAAAAAACAAAAACAAAGGAACCGACTTGAGTGAGGGAACAATGAGGGAACTCAGGTGAACTATTTAAACAAAGATCTGCTCTCACCTTTGCTGAAATCCACACGTCTCCTCAGATAGTCGAGGTATGCCTGCCAAATTTCCACATAATCCGTTGCTTGAATGAAACCGGCTTTCAACGCCGTTTCAAAAAGATCTGCGAGGAAGACAATGACAACAGCTGAGTCTGGGATATAACACGTGCACAGCTGCATGTCCAGCAACGCAGTAATCATCTGAACCGCTCCGCCGGCCTCTGGTTGTTACCTGAGACCGTCTGGTGGTCGGCTCCGTGCCGCTCCAGAGCCTGCAGGTAGCTCTTCCACAGACCCATCGTCCAGGGGCAGTTCCTGACTGCACGCTCGTGAGAGGAGAGGACCATGCCTTTGATCTTCAGCTGACGGTTCTGTCCAGAGAAAACAAATAACCAAAACATTCAATAAAGCTGAGATATTTCATTCTGAAGATTTAATGAGGTTAATGTCCAAGTTTAGTGTTTAAAATGTCAAAAATCACATTACAAAAATGTAAAAGGTCCACGTTTTTATTTCAAGAGAAGCCGATGGAGAAAGTAACAGCTGAAATGTACTAAAATAACCTCAGTGCAACAATTTGACCATAGTTGTTAATCTCTGTCTGCAGTTCTGTGCTGATAAGAGCCGTCAGTGTAGGAGGCAGTGCCATGTGAAACCAGTCTAAACTCTACACAATAACCATTACAGTCTGACTGGGAGCCTTAAGGACAGCACCATGCCAAACACTGACCACTACTCACCAGATAGGTGGTGTATTTTGCCCACACGTCTGGGACAAGGCAGTTCTCCGCTAGAGTCCGCTCAAAGATGATCTGGACCCGGGCCGGGTCGCCCTCCTTCAGTTCAAAGTCAATGTAGGACTGATACTCTGCCAGTTTAGGAGGTTCTGCTACCAACTGCAGCGAGAAAACAACAGGCAGAAGATATGCATTAAAAACCGGCGCACATTATTAAACACATCCAAGGAGGACAACGGCAGCCGACAGAACGATCAAGTCGAGTTAGTTACCAGGGCTTCTTCAAAAGACTTGCACTTCGCCGTCTGCTGCAAAGCCTTTTTGTACTGGTGTATGACCGTGTCCGCCACCCCATCTTCAGACCACTCTTCATACTCTGCATACGTGGCTTCCATGTCTACAAAGCAACGCAGCACCATTTTCTCAAAATCTGACATTTTTCAATAAAGAGACATACACCACATAAAGCATTTACAAACTGTACTAGAGTAACTTTGAAAAGTATTGCTTACATGTTAGAGTGTTCAATGTGTACTGCCTAATCTCAGTCTCATACTTAAGGGTATTAATAGTTAGTTCAACAAGTGAGATGGTTCGATAATAAAGGACTGAAAACCTTACAGAAATGCCTCTGGTCCCCATTCAGCTGGGAGAGAAAGAAAAGCACAACACGAGACCATCTGGCTACATTTCGCCCTCTCATGAAACAAACTGAAAGGAGTGTCCTCTTTCTAAATCTGTACCACATCACAACCATGTCACACTTAACTTATCCAACAAGGCAGCGGTATCATTTTAAATGGCGTCATTTAGTTTTTTGGGCATACGATCCTTGCAACACGAACCCTGTTTGTTGAACTGCAGCTCAACTGGACAGAAGAGGCGTCATGCTTACCCATAAAAGGAATGGCCAGCTGGCGGCGGAACAGTGTATGGAGACGCTCAATCTGAGCTTTCAGCTGTTCCTGCTCCTCCTGATTAAGAATCTGTCCATGTGGAGGCTGGGGGAAACACAGCGGAGAAAATGCTGTCAGATTTTTGCAAATTTCACAGGAATTAAAAATCAACGAAGAAGTTTATATTCATTCCGAGTTAAGTAAGTCCTCATTCAAAAGCAACACACAATATTAACTGGAGAAAGGGTGATTGACATAATCCGCAAATATCCAATACTGCTTCCTAAAACTATATATTCAAACAGCGACTAAATTAGTGCAAATATCGGACCACCGATAAGAGCCGAGTGATTGAAACACAAACCTGGACGGTGGAAAGCATGACGTTCTCAAACTCTCTGAACGCTTCCCACACCACGTGTCCCTTGGTCATGTGTAGTCCCACAGCCGTCACAGCCCTCTCAAAGATGGATCTCACTTTGTCTATCCCACCTGGTGAGCCCATGCCACCAATTGAATACTGAGCATATTCAAGCCAGATCTCTGGACCTGAGGATAACGACATGGAATTCAATGTTAAATACATGAAATGACTGAATGTGTAATCAAAAGCTGTTAACAGTGGGATGCGCTCACAGATATAGTCGATGACAGCCGTCTCAAAAAGTTCATATACTTTCTCCCGGTTTGGCTCCTCTTCAGTCAGACGGATTTCATCCTTGAGCCAATCCAGCCAGATCTCTGTAGGGTTCATTAAAATGTGGTTTCAGTTGCAAATAATGGTCATAGTTTTGTCAACTCATACTTCGGAGCCCAAAACTGTCGCGGACATGACCAACCTTCAGTGAGTGGGAAAAGTTCACTCATTTTCTGCCTTGCCTTTCGCAGACGGAGAAGTTCTCCCTCCTGCTTCAATAGCTTGATGAGATCAACGTGGCAGTTGTAGTCGAAAGCATTGATTGACAGCTGAAGAATTAAGAGGAGGGTAATATATTAAACACTACAAATAAACATATCCTAATTATGCATTTTATGTAAGCAATGATTCAGTACCAAGGCTTATTATTGTGCACAATGTTAAACATAGCATTGACACAATCTCTATCTAGTCATCACTAATCAAATGCACAACGTCAGCCTAAAAAATGACCATGAAGTTCAAAAGCAACAACAACTGTTCAGTATAACCGTTCCGACGGTTGGCTTCGCTGCAGGGTCGGCCCGTTAGTCAATATTAGTTTCCAGCCGAGTGTGCCTTACCAACGGAGTCGTTGTAGTAATGGTAAAGCTACATGTGGTTTCTCTCGACTGTTTAGTGGCAACACAGACAGCATTCACTGCAACAGATTGACTTCAAAACGTGTTTTGAGCGGCTATCAAAACAGCAGATTCAACACGTTTAAGCGTGAGACCGAGTATAGTACGGGAAATGTGTACTTGATTTGTGTACATGCACTTTTTAACTAAACTAAAAGCTGATGTCCCACTGGACTGAGAGTGTAAAAAAGGCGCGTACGACACGAGAAGTCATTAGCATCACAGATTAGCATGTCAGCTAATCGCGACGGTTAGCTTCAGTGAATGGCGTCCTATCCAGCGCGTCTAATTGTGTTCAATAACAGCAGCTGTCTGGTGTCTATACGTGTCAATTAAGAGCAGAGCAGAGCAGCTCGTGATTTGAAAGCTGTCGTTGCCGGTTCGTTGTAGCGGACCGTGTTTACCGTGACCACCCATTCATTCCCGTTAGCTCCTCGGCTAACGCGAGTGCACTCAGCTCGGCTGATTACCTGCTCCTCCAATCGTTGGATTTCTGCTTCGTTCTCTTTCTCGTCTTCCGACGAGTTCCCCTCATCCTCTTCCTCTTCTGAATGTTCTTCTCCCATACCCTCCTCCTCCGCCTCTTCTTCTCCGTCCGATCCCATTTTTCTCTTCTCTATCCCTGCGTCTACCTCCTCCATGTCTTGCAAATGCGTTTCCTCTTCGTCGCTTGATGCTGCCATGTTGGAAGTCCGTCTGCCTGGTAACAACCCGCGAGTCGGGAGTCTCGCGAGAGGTGGAGCCTGAAAACCCACCGTGGATCCCCCAACGTGCACTTCCTCCTGTTGGCCGCTAGTAGGAGCTCGTTCATCGGCGCCGCCTCCCACATTTAGATGTTTGTCAACTAAAAGTGTCCCCGTCCTCCCTCGTGGATTTTCGTTAACAGTTCATAACGTTATTTAAACATGGCCGTTGCCTCTTTACGAAACTCTACGTCCTCGTTGCTATTATTTACCAGACTGTTAATCAGACCGGAGCTGAATGCTCTCTGCTCATATCACTCAAAGGTAACGCATCAAATGTGCCTTTATCTCGTCCCTGTAACCTACAGATACATGAAAAAAAATGCTAAATGTTGGTTCAAAGCGAGCCAAGTTACAGACCAAAGACCATACACATTACTGACTCAAGAAATGAACACCAGTATTCCAAAAGATAGTCCCTGCTTTTGTGTTTCAATGATCGAGATGGAGAGCACTGTTTAACTTCCAAATGTCACACACATTATTCAGTTTTCATAAATTTGCTGTTTTCAAACTCACTTCTTAAGGTTTTCCTGTAATACGTCACCTGGCTGAATGATTCTTGGTGAGATTAATGCTTCAAGTCTCTCTAAAACCTCCTCAATCCATTTCTTTCAGTGCTTGCAGAAGATGCCATAAAAGCAGCGCTGTCGGACTACAGGATAAAACGACAGGACAAGAAGGAGTAACATGTGCATGCTGGCAGTTAATGGGTTATTAACTGTTATTATGTCTCAGCACCAGCACCAGCCATGTGCTGTTTGGAAGATTGGTCCTCATAATAATAGCTTTTACGACCTCCTCTGGGTGTGAAAGACGCTTTGACAATCTCTTAAAAAAATATCAGATGTTGTTGGTGTTTTCATCACAGAACACAAAAAGACCCTGAATCAGAAACGATAGGCCGTGGTGTGTTTTTATTGACATTGTTGGCATTCAGGCCGTATTTGGCTCGAATTTATATAACACCTCTGGTCCCACATGGAGGATTCCCTTTGTAAATGCAGTTCCGTCGGCAGCTTAAGTACAGATACATAATATTGTATGAGACTGCTTATTGTGACTCTTATTAAAAACATGTTCAGTGCGTCTGTGCCGATGTCATCCACCAGATCCGACATCAAGCGGAGCCACTGTCTGTCGGCGCAAAAGCACTTTCTTCAGTACCAGCAGCACTGCCAGCATGAGGAGAGTTACTAACACGCATAACACAGCGAGCAGAGAGATGACCACGGCCGAGTCCTGTTGTGGGCCGCGAGTGGGCCAGACTGCATCTCTGTTGGTGGAGAGCAAAAACTCTTCCGCTGAGGTTGCATTATTCTGGGGGGTCCGACCTGTGATGTTGTCTCTACATTTCGGTTCCTCGTCAGGGGTAGGAGTAGAGTTTTTGAAATGGGGTGGGCTGACTGATTGTGTTTTATTTAGGGACAAACACTCTTCATATGTAAGGGTCTCTAACGAGTAGTAGTTGAGCAACACACAAGTCTTGTGAACATCTTTGAGGAGAAGTCCAACAGTGGTTTCCTGTGATGTTCGCCCTGACAAGCTTCCCACATACCTGTTGTTTTGAAATGAGCTCGGTCCTGTGGGCTGCAGCTGTCTTTCCAGTGCAGAGTTAGGGTCCAGTTGGTGGCCCTTCTCATTTGGCTTCAAGACACGAGGACAGATGGCCATGACGGAGAGGTTAAGAAGCAGGCGGTGAGCAAGATGCACCGGCTCGCTGCACACCAGGTCTGTGGCCATCCTCAGCCGACCACTCAGCAGCCAGCGGTACAGATACAAGATGTCACACTCGCACACCCACAGGTTGTTGGTGAGGTCCAACGATCTGAGACGTGGGAGTCCGTCAAAGGCGTTTTCTGGGACCGAACGCAGGCAGTTGCTGTTGATCTTCAGGACCTGCAGGTTGACCAGGGCAGACAGCGAGGGCAGGTCCAGGACAGAGATGCAGTTTGCAGAGAGGTCCAAGTGGGTCAGAGATGGAGGAAGATTCACAGGGAGGCTTGTAAGCCGGTTCCCCTTCAGAGTCAGGACTTGCAGCTTGTGGAGAACCAGAAGGGCCCCGGGTTGAATGGCACGGATACGGTTGTCCTCCAGATCCAGGCGAGTGAGATTCCCCAGTTGTCGCAGGGCACCTGAGGTGATATAAGTGAGGCGGTTTTCTTGCAGCAGCAGGGACTCCAGGCTCGAGGGCAGGCCACGAGGGAAGCGGGCCAGCAGGTTGTGACTGAGGCTCAGCTCCTGCAGGCCAGAGAAGGGCCGGAGCAGGTGGTCCACGTTGCAGAGCTGGTTCCTGGCCACAGATAGAGCCGAGGTGCTGAGAGGGACGGAGCGAGGAAGTGACCTGAGGCCCTGGGACTCGCACAAAACCAGGGATCCTGGACGAGGACAGCAGCAGCCAGGAGGGCAGGGAAACGTTATGAGGCAGGCCAGTGGACAGAGAACCAGTAGGACACCACATCGGCACCAAAGCATGGCTCACTGCCAGGAGTAATGGAGGAGAGACGACCACATTAGACACACTTCTCACTTGCTTTAACAAAAAGAAAAAGGGTACAACTTCATGCTAAAGCACCCTTTATGTGCGGTTTATACGTTGTAACAAAAGGTTTTTCGTAGACCCCGGACAAAGGGCGACTTATTGGAATGAAGCACCAAAAGATAAACACACAAAGACTTAGCACTTACCATTTTCTCCTCCGGTATTATTTGCTCCTCCTCTGAGATGAGCAGGCTGGTCACCAAACGGTCCCTACATGATCCACGTCTCGCTGAAGATATAACCACCGCTGTTGTTCAATTCCTTCAAATGCTCATCAAAGTTTAACGACAGCCTTAAGGTGCTGTATTACTATGCTGGATCCTCCTCACCATTGAAATTGATTGAGAGCTCATATTGCTTCTGAAAAGGGTCAAAATACAAACTACAAGGGGATATTATCGAAGTAAAGAAGATAGATAAATAAAAGATGCAGGTATGTATCCAGTACTTCCTTATCTGAGGTTACATATGTTCCTTGAACTGAAGAGCGTTGGTGGGTGGTCCCGTGACCGTGTGACTCCCCTGGTGGGAAGAGTGAAAGTGAAGGGGTAGGTAGTATTTGCTCGAATTATTTAGCACCTCATTGACAAAAGAGCGAGGAATCTGACCCGGGTGCGAGGCACTGCCAGAGCTCGCGTTTCACCCAGCAGAGCGACGCATGACGCTGAGCTGTCATCTTTGATGTTTGATCTTCCAAGAGCGGACTTTTAAGGTTTACGCTCAAACTTTATTTAAAACATCCTTCTGCTTCAGACATTTTGAGTAAATCTTTGACTCTTTTGTAAAGATTTAAAAAAACATATTTCCGCTATTTGTATCCATATTTGTAAAATGCAATGTGCAGCATCAACATAGACAAGTGAGCAATCAAACCTGCACTGTGCACATGTGGGCAGGATGTCTTTGCTTTGTTTGAACTTCAATGAAACAAATCATGTCTTAAGATTTGAACAGAGCACATGCCATGCTCCGTATGTCTCTGGCGGACTGCTGTTCAAATATTTAAACAATCTTGAACAGTAGCCAGCGAATCACAAAGGGAGCTCTCATCTTCTCCAGGCTCTGATACCTTCTGCAGGCCTGTGTTTGGGTGTGATGGTGCCAGCTGGCTCACCCAGGCCAATCATATCCTCGAGTGGAAGAGTTAGTGTTACTGTGTGTGTGTGTGTGTCTGTCTGTCTGTCTGTCTGTGTGTGTGTGTGTGTGTGTGTGTGTGTGTGTGTGTGTGTGTGTGTGTGTGTGTGTGTGTCTGTGTGTCTGTGTGTGTAACAGCTTGGACTTAACAAGTCAGAAGATCTGTAGCATAATTGATTATTGTGACACGGCTTCCAGAGGAGTCTTACATCCAAAAGAACAGCCCACATCACTCGAGTTCTTTAATCCCCAAGAATTACTTTACAAAAAGCCCCAAAAGTGCCTAAAAATATGCAATTAAATACTATTTACAGTGGAACATTGTATCTTTTCTATATATTATATATAACTATATTTACCGGACAACGAGATGCTTCTGACGGCAGATTGATAGTCGACTCACAAAGTCAACAATAGTTAAGTTATCATTAACTGTTATTCATTGAACGACAGCTATAGCACAGTGCTGATGAAGTGACCTGTGGGGACGACGTCATCAGAACGATGAGCTCAGTGCAGAGCGGCCGGCGGGACACACGAGCAGGTATGTAGTCGCTCAACATGCAACATTTCAATGTGTCTAATGTCCTAATTGTCCTCTTTTTGTCAACAGCAATTAACCCACCATGTGTGAAGAAGATGGGATGGTTCTCGTGATACTTGAATAACACACACACACAGGCAGAAAGACGGATTCCTTGCTTTAAGTTTGTTTTTGTTGCTTTTTTAGGTTTCTTTTGGGCTGCGTTGTCGTTCATCATGAGACTGTGGCCAACATTTTTTAATAATGACAAAAACATCATTATCAACAATTGTATTTAACAAAAGCAAAGAATACTGCCTTTTTGTAAACAATAAACAGGAATCATCTGAGTGGCAACATGTGAGGACGTCAATCTGAGGTTAAGTCAATTTGACCCGAATATGACCCGATTCAATGTTTAACCCTCCTGTTACCTTTATATTTCCTAACATAATTATTAGAATTAATATTGTTTTCCAAGTTTAAGTGTGAGGTACTTTATGTTTGTTTGAACACCGACATTAAACATTGAATTCAAATTGACAGGAGGGTTAAATATTGAATCGGGTCAAAATGACCCGAAGGCAACACAAGGGTTAAAGAGCTTAAACATGACAAACATCTGGCCCTTCATTCATCCACAACTCATCCTGGTTGAGATGCTCAGTCACTAATTACCTCGATGGGATAGTGAGTTGACAAATTATCTTCTTGAGTGTAGTCTGAATTTTTAATCAAATTATATATAGATAAATTTGACAAATATGTCTGATTTTTAGATATTTTCAGCCGCCATAAGTTAAAGTTAAACCTGTTACACCACCAACTACTTATCTCCGTACGCAAGTTTTGACTCATTACAAATTATTACATTAAAAACAAAACACACAATTTATCTTAACCATAAGTATTACTTATTATAAAAACAAACCTGATTCACAAAGTATTTGTACCCCAGAACTCTTACGTTTCATGTTGAAGGCACATCAGCAGAACTATCAACCAAATAAATATATAGACAGACAGATAATAGATATATATGTATGTTTTTTACTTAAACTTCCCAGAAATAACACAGTTGCACAACGTGCTTTTGGTGTAAAGCTTTGTGAATTAGGTTTGGAAAGTGAAATACAAATAACATTATGCACAATTAAGTAAATATGAATGTAAATATAAAGTGATAGTTATGTTACTTATTCAACAAATCGACTTTACTGGAGTCTCGCTTTACTTTCTCTACAGCAGCAACGGTTTTGCTTTAAAAGAAAAGATGCTCCAGCGTACAGCAGGACGTACTGAGGGGATTCCTCTGTCTATGGACAGGCTTATGGTTTTATACAACTCGGTATTAAGAACAAACAAATTCTCTTTTGTCATTTCAATTTTGAGAACATGGCAAAATACAGGATTCTCATTCTTAATTATTTTCAACATATAGTTTTTTCTTGTCTTTCTTTAAAAACAACAAACCCAAAAGCAAAATGTTTATTTTGCAGTTTCAAGTGATGCTACTTTAATGGCACCGTGATATGATGGTAACCGTGATATGATGGTAGGCGGTTCAGACCACTCAGTGATAAAATGATCTCAGCTACACAAACGGACCACAGAGCCACTTTAAAGTTGTTGGCATGTAGCATTCAAAGTGTTAGTTTTTTAATCTTTGTATGTATCAAAAAATGTGACATGCAACATTTATAGACAGGATTCATGCAGCAACACAACTCAGTCTTTAGATATCTAGTAATATATCTTCTATCAATTAATTATTTTCCACCCATAGTCCATATATTCATGAACTCTTTAACTGTTTAATCATTAGATGTTTTAAGGGCATGAGCTTCACCAAGACCTTTCTTGGTGGAAGTTGTAAATGGGCTTAACCAGATTCTAATCACAAAGGCCTTTATATATATTCCTCCATATGTGTGCAGCATAACCAACCTGTCTGATCTTTTTTCATGCCGTGTTTGCAACATTTCGCCTCTCAAGCCAACATCCGCCCTGAGCCGGCCTCAGTGGTGGGCCTTCTTCAGGTGGCAGGTGCAGCCTGAATGACCAGAGCTGGTGCTGGGGCCGGAGCTCTGCTGCACCTCCTCCTTGCGCTTGGGCTGCTCCTTGTGCTTGGGCTCCTCTTCTGCCTCCCTCACCTTCCTGGCCTCCTGGCGTGGCGACGACCTGACCTCTCTGCCCCTCTCGCCCACCAGAGCCTTGGAGGGCGTGCGCAGGTGCTTGGGGGAGGCCGCGCTCTGAGTCTGGACCCTCTTGACGTGGTCGACGGCGTACGGCCTCTCTTGGGGCTCACTTGGATTTTTGCCCGTTTTATCAGCCACTTGCTTCTTGCTCGCGTTCGGAGGCGGTTTGGAGGCCTCCAGCTTGCGCTTATGACTCATGGCGGAGGCACAGCAGATGATGAAGACCATGACGATGAGAAGAGAGGTCACGACGATGATGATGAGCAGATTCTGCTGCAGGAAGTCCACGACGCGAGTGAGGACGAAGTCCTTCAGGCGGATCATGGTGATGGTGATGGTGTTGGTGATGGTGCTGGTGAGGGTGGGAGCTCCAGTGGCAGCAGAGACCTGAACAGGCGCTCGAGTGGAGATAGCGGTTGGAAAAAGGAGCTCCAGCTCGGCTTCATCCCCGCTGCCGTCCATGGATGTGTTGTAGAACAGAGGAGTGGCGTGGCACAGCGAGAGCAGCGCCACGCAGGAGACGAGCGAAAACACGCGGGAATTCATCTTCTCCTCCGAGTCCTGCAACGACAGCAATGGCTTTTAGGATCAAATAAGGTATTATATGTATTTTCATATCGAATGTAGAGGCTCGATACCCCTGAAGGCTAGAGCCCTGAAGTGATTAGCTAAGCTTCATAAAAGACTGGCCCGACTCTCCAAAGGAAACAGAAAACATCCACCAGCACCATGAAGCTCACTCATGAGCTCCCCGTCCAGTTGGTTTCTTTTCCCCCATATATTTTTAATAATCTTGCGACCTCTTCGATATTTACCGCGGCTCATTGCCAATACTAACTTGTTTCCGTCTTTCCTGCAAGAGACACATACCAAAAACAATGCAACTCCAGGATTCATGTTCACTCAGGTTTTTCTGCTGTTCTTGGAACATATCTATTTTAGCAGGCAGTTGAGCAGCCATTACTTATTCGGGGTGGAGACAGTGAGTTTGGTGTTGAAGGCCTTATAATTTGTGAAGTAGAGGGAGGCCACCCATCCACCACACCAAAGCCAGGAGGAAGCTATGTTCCAGGGGAGCACAGAGGCTGTGGCCTCTATATTTACACTGGGCAGCAGCTGGTGTCTGCTCCACCAGAGCTGAGGAAGATATTTCTGCTTCCAGTAAAACCAGCATTTACCGACAGTATGTCGACTGCATAAACTTCCTGACCCTATATTACTTTTCTTCCATCCTTCTTCTTCTTCTCAATGTGAAGTCGAGCTCCAAGTGGTGCACGGCTCAGTCTGTTACCATTTAGAATAGACTGTCTAATTACACAGTGCCAAGCTGTAAGGACAAGCTTCTAATCAGCATCGCGCGACAGCGAAGCTGCTGCTGCTGCTCTGATGGACGCAGTGAGAAGCCCCCTCCCTCCCTGTGTGGTCGCACATACATGTGTACTCTGCTGGACCACATGGTAGGTGGGTCTTCATCCTTGGATGTTTAGCTACAGGACAGCACTGCCCCTTGAATCCTCATAATTATAGCCATAATTACATTCCCTGTATATCACTGGAGGGTCCACTGAAGGCCATCAGGCACCACATAGCAATTAACCCATCTCAGGACATTTTAGACTTAATGTCTCAAACTCTTGAATTTTCTTTCAATTTACAGCAGCGTTGTTTTATGGCTGCATCTTTACATCAAATATAAATATCCTACATATCTTGGCCATTATTAATTACACATTTACTCCAATTCAGTCTGACCTACGTGTTAGTTTTGGAAAAGTTTTTCTCAACCATAAAGTGAAAATAAGCATTAAGTTGCAAAGATGGAGCCACTGGCAGAGGATAGACCATTTCAAAGCATATTTTATTAAAAAACATATAAATGTCGGTTAATTTAGAGTTCAGTAGATTAGACACATGGGATACATATCCATTACAACATTACACATCTTTAAATATAATGAAGAAAAATCTTGATGGTCAAAAGCAGCAGATATTATATAAGTAAAAGAGGCATTTCAATAACGTAAAATAAACCATTACAATGCAAAGCCCTGCAATGTAAATATTAATTAAGTAAAACTACTAAAGTATTAGCAAAATCTACTTAAAGTATTAAGTATAAAAGTCATCATTTACCATATAATATAAACAGAAACTCTAGCTGTAGCTATTGAATCATTACAATGGATTATTTAGTACAATATTCCTCCCTGTAATGTAGTTGAGTGTAAGTTTAAAGTGAAATGGAAATACTAAATAAAGTGCAAGTATCCTAGAACTGGAAAACTTGAGTAAACGTACTAAGTTATATTCCACCACGTTGGTTTAATGAACTAACTTTAAACAATATGAACTGATATTAATACACGGACTGCTCTGAGATACACATTAAATATTGGCTAGTAACTTTCTTTTAATTCTTTGCCAATATGAACACATACTTACAGAAAGTGTTATCCTGGGCTTCTCCTGTGAACCGGGCCGAAGACAGAGAGGAGACAGAGTACTCAGAAGAAAGGAAGAGTGAAAGAGTCTCCGAGCATCCGTCCTCCTCCTCGAGTGATAATGACTCTTTTTTTCCTGAGTTCTAAAAGGTCTCCTCAGTTCAAAACGATGTCCATCCCTCTATTACCAGCCTCTCCTCCTTCGTTCTACCTCCCTTCCTCCCTTTCTCCCTTCCTCTTCTTCCTCCTGCACTTATGAGGCGTCCATGTGGGATCAAACCTTTTTACTCTGCATTTATTTCTGAATTATGAGAGGGATCAGCAATGTAGTATTGATTATGTATATAATCACATTTCCTCACACAGGAGGAATACTTAAGATCCCCATAAAGACAATGTGTATAGTGTTGTACCACAATGTGTTGATTCATTCACTAAAACTGAGCTGCTTTCAGCTTTGGAACACATTGCAGTGAGAACACGAGGCCCATGTTTGAAGGAAATGGGTATTTCTGTACTTGGTGGGGCGAGTCCTGCGCCTCCCACTGAGTCCTCTCTAATTAAGTCCTTGTTGATTACAGCCTGGCTCTCCAGGGCGCACAAGACCAGCGCAGGGCGAAAGCAACCCATCTATCCACAACACACGGACAGAGCCAACATATAAACTTCATGGTCCTCTAGCAGCACTTATTACCTCTGGATACATCTCTAACTATACAGGCCGTCTATTCCAGGCTGCTGATGGTGTGAGCCGGTGATATTAGACCTGATCAGCAGGAGCTTTAGTGGAGAAGAGGAGCGACTCCCCGCGCTCAGGGCGCAAAGATCCTATTTCTGTTTGTTTAGTTTTGTGACTCACAAATGTTTCAATTTCTATTTTTTTTTTGCTGTAACAGACTCGTACTGAAATAGTGTTTGGTTATTTTTGGAGGCTCAAACACACACACATACGCACTGTATATTCTTTTACCACCCTATGTACAGTGTGTTTTTTATATATTTATTACTTTCGCATTCTGAGAATGCGGAAGGTTATGTTTTGATCGCTGTGTATTTATTTGTATGTGTGTGTGTTTGTGTGTTATTCGCATAACTCAAAAAGTATTAAACCGAATCGCATGAAATTTGGTGGGATGATTGGTTATTATCCGGGGACCATTTGATTATATTTTGGGATCGATCGGGTCAAAGGTCAAGGTCATGAAAAGGTACCAAAAAAGTGGCTGCGGTGAAGGTATGCGCTCTACCGAGTGCCCGTTCTAGTTATTATTATTATTATTATTATTAGAGTGTGTTTGTTCTATACCTCTGCTGACTCGGAGAACCCTGCAAAATAATTCCGATGTATCTGGACTGCTGGTCTAGGCACAGATGGCAAATAAAAATCCTTGAACCTTGAACCTTGAACACACACACACACACTTCAATTCAATCAACTACACTCCAACAACTAACTGTGTCCATCTGTTTTATAAACTATTGCCACTGCAGTTGGGATAGCAATAATTAAAACACATATATAGTTTTCATAACACTGATAACCAACCTTTGTAAAGGAAATATTTGCAAATCATTTTTAAAGATGTACAGTGGGTACAAGTATTCAGACCCCTTTAAAATGTTAACTTTGTTTAATTTCAGCCATTTTCTAAAATTAAAGAAGTTAATTTTATTTCTCATTAATGTACACTCTTCTTGACAGAAAAAAACTGAAATGTAGAAATGTTTGCAAATTTATTAAAAAAGAAAAACTGAACTATCACATGGTCATAAGTATCCAGACCCTTTGCTCAGTATTGAGCAGAAGCCCTTTGAGCTCGTACAGCCATGAGTCTTCATGGGAATGATGCAACAAGTTTTTCACACCTGGATTTGGGGATCCTCGGCCATTCTTCCTTGCAGACCCTCTCCAGTTCCGTCAGGTTGGATGGTGAATGTTGGTGGACAGACATTTTCAGGTCTCTCCAGAGATGCTCCCTTGGGTTTAGGTCAGGGCTCTGGCTGGGCCAGTCAAGAATGGTCACAGAGTCGTTCTGAGGCCACTCCTTTGTTATGTTAGCTGTGTGCTTAGGGTATTTGTCTTGTTGGAAGGTGAACTTCAGCCCAGTCTGAGGGCCAGAGCACTCTGGAAGAGGTTTTCTTCCAGGATAGTGCACAGAGCGCCCGGCTAACGTCACATGAGGGGCTTCATTTTACGGTTATTTCATGTTTTATTTATACAGTAAAGAATGTGTCGTTCATTCTGTCTAGTGCATGCGTATGAAACTATTTAATAAAAGTAACTGTGAAATGTAATACGTTTCTGCTTTTTAAATGTTATTTAATTTCATTAGTATTAACCGTTGTCAGAGGATTATGTGATAATTTATCCAAAATAAAGTTGATAAGTATTTAGACATGCAGATAATCCTGTGTTTTTCTCGTGCATCAGACGACAGAAAACTCCAGCTCTCAGATAATCGGTCCTCTAATTGTGAGATGTGATCGGGTCAAACGGGCCGCGCACATTAATCTCTGGAGCTGTGTGTGTGTGTGTGTGTGTGTGTGTGTGTGACAGACTTCTGCGTGTCCATCTGTCCACTCAGCCCGGTGATTGGAGTGAGGCCCGTGTGTCTCTGTGTGGGCGGTTCTGATCAGCTCGTCTCCACCTCGGGCGTCATGAGGGAACCAATTGTCATTAGGAAATGTACTCGAGCCCTTTTAATTTGCCTCTTTGGCAAGTTGATTAATTACCGTCACATGGGAGCGAGGAGCCGAGCTCATTAACAAATTAAATTATGCAGCGTTTTTTTATTTTTTTAAGCAAGAGCTCGGACATCTTAGAGAAACACTCAATGTTTCGTCCTCGCTGGAAACTGATAACAAATTTCTAAAATCATGTCAGTTTCTTTGATCTCCTTAAAAGATGCAGTGTCGTGTTTGGCGGTACCTAGTGGTGGGGTCGTGTAACGCGACCAACTGAAACTTCTCCCACGCAGGTGGCTGACTCCAAAAAATTAAATCATAAACGACTTATTCACAGGTACTAAAAATAGTTATTTTCTTTATACTTTAAAGACAACATAAGTTGATCATACTGCATTACATGTGCCATGATGGAATCCCCCTTAAGGCGACAGGTGTTAAAGGCTGTCAGTAAAAACAATAAAATGCAACTTGTATTAGCATTAGATTTCTCCATTTATTCAAAGAGCATCACGAGTGAGACGGACAACAAAAAAATTCACTCTGAATACTTATGACGGTGATATTTCTGTTTTTCTTTTAAATTGCAAATTTCTACATTTGTTTTTCTTGTCAAGATGGCACAGAGTTACATTAATGAGAAATAAAATTAACTGTTTAGAGTTTAGCAAATGGCTGCAATGAAAGAGAACATTTAAAGGTCTGAATACTTTCCCTACCCTCTGTATATAAATATAAAAACCACATGTGGTGAATGAAGAACTGTGTTTACCTGCTCTGCATTTCATCCTGACTGCACTCCACTGTTAGATGAGCTCTGTAATCATTATTATATTGCGTGAAAGCAGCACAGAAGATAAACTCTCGTCTGTGTGTCACATCCTTTAATAAAGATAACATCAAGACTTCTGCAACAGAGCTTTGGGTGGGACCAGGATGTTTAAGTTCATAAGACATCACTGGCTTCCATCACCAACTCCACCGGTCCTGTTCAACACGTCAGACTTCAGGAAACAAGGAGCTCAGTCTGGGTGACGACACACTGAGGCTGCATTGTATACTGATTAAATAACTGTCTGATGTCAAAAAGTCAGTTTTAAATGTTCAATATTTTATTCAACAAAGCACCCAAAAAAATACACACATTAAAGAATATTTGTAACTTCAATTTGTACCAAAGAAATCATCTGAGGGCGTTAAAGAAGTGAGCTGTGCAAATAACAAAGTAAAACCTATGTTCAGGGGGGGTGGGGGGGGGGTTAATACTGGATGAGACAGGCGGAGCGCGAGGCCAAGACCCCCGGAACATTCCTTAATAACCAATGAGCTGTCAAAAATATAGATTCTAAAGTTTTATTCTGCATTAAAGTGATTAAGATCAACATTCTCACAATGTCTTCAGGGGAGAGAGAGAGAAAGAGAGGAAGGGGTAGGCGAGTCGGCACGTTGCCATAGAAACGCTGCTGGAAGACGAAGCTGTGCTTTAGAGATGAAATGAGTTCTAATAACAATTACATTTCACCTGTTAGGAAGAGGGGATCACCTGACTGTGCTTGTGAGTCTGTGTGTGTGTGTGTGTGTGTGTGTGTCCTGGGACTCAGTGCATTGGGCCTCAGTGACGGTAGAGACAGGAGGCGTCTCGCCGTAGAGAAGCTTCTGGTGTTCATGGAGAGTTGGTAGTGTTAATACTGCTGGAGGCGCTAGTCTAGGTGGGGGTGGGGGTTAGGGATGTTGAAGCTCAGGCTGGATCCAGGACTCAGCTGGCGTCCGGCTCCGTCTTCTGGTGCTGCAGCATGGCCGTCACTCTGGAGATGTCCTCCTCAGGGACCTGGAGGAGAAAAGGTGGAACATGAAAGTTCACATGAACACGGTGGAGACACGCCCACACGGGCGCGTGAAGCTGGGGACTCACCAGGGCGTGGTCGAAGCTGAAGGTGCTGATGTAGTAGGCGGAGATGTCGCTGTCGGCCAGCGGCTGAGAGATCTGAGCAACGATGCCACATTCATCTGAGAGAGACACAGGCACCACAGGGTTAATACACTCATCGGAGACAGGAAATGGGTGTTTGAGACACAGGAAGTGGTCTTACCAAAGCCCAGGGGTTGACCCCCGATGCGCACCATCCTCCACAGCTCCCCGGAGGAGCTTGTGAAGAGCAGATCAGCAGGAAACCTACGAGCACAAAGAGCTCAGCACTTCATGAGCGTTCAGTGTGACGGAAGCCGGTTGTGTCGTTGGTGTTTTAATGTGCTTTAATAAAAACGTGTCTGGTGGATTCGGTTCTTACCGTCTCTGAGCCTCGGTGTCCATCACCAGCGAGATGTAGCCGTCAATGAGGGAGAAGGAGAAGAACTTTATGCAGTCCAGGTCCCGGATAGGAGACGACTCGCCGTCAGCCTTCGGGCTGCTGAGGAAAGGAAATGAGGCATTCAGGAGACATCAGAGTGGGAACAAGTTGCATTCATTTGAGAAAAAAAAAGAAAGAAAAGGTGATTTATATATAGAAGTCACACAAATAAATTAAAAAATAAACTGTCAGAGAAAAGTCAAGTGGTTTAAGAACATTTATTTAATTTTCCATTTAAAAAAGAATTAATTTAGTGATTGAGGAAATCTTGTTAAGTGTGTAACGTTTTTTTTACCCCTCAAGGTGTGTACATTCATGTTCTTGGATTAATAATAAAACACTTTCAAATTAAAAACTAGAAAAAAGCAAGCAATGATATAAATAACAAATAAAGCTGTATATCGACATTTGCTTCACTTCCTGTGTGGCTGTCCGTCACGTTTATTAAAGAAAGAAGGTAGAGAAGAAAAGCCAGGAGCAGAACACGTGGTTTGCATCCAGTGCTGCCACCTAGTGTCGGGAGAGAGGTACTGCGGCTCACCCGTTGGAGTAGAAGAGGACATCGATGAGCGTGGTGGCGATGGCCGGCAGCGTGTCCGGGTCCAGAGACATCACGCAGAACTGGTTCTGTGGGATCAGAACCGGGTGGACCATGGGCCGGAGGGCTGGAGGAGAGAGCGGCGCTTATAAAATATGGAGAAATAAAAGATGTTCCTGTAAATGTCGCCTCATGCTCATCAGACTGCAGCTGAACTCAGACTTAGTAAATTCATCACAATGTATTTTGTATTTATTAAAACCGCTTTCATTTATTTTCTGGTGTAACTGTGACATTCTACCTCAGCTGTCCTGAGGCAGAACAAAGTAACTTTGAAATATGAAAAAGTGGGCGTGGCTAGACGAGCTTCACTTCCTCATCGGGCGGTGTCCTTCACCTTCTTTTCCGTTCTTCTTGACGTCCTTGACGTCCTTGACGTCGTCCTGGCAACGCACCGGCACCGACTCGCCACCCTCCTCCCTGAAGATGTTGAACTCCTTCTCCAGCGTAGCGGTGACCACGGACAGGTCCTTCTCCCTCACCTGGGGACGAGGAACACAACGAGAGACTGAGGGCGCGAAGAGGACAGGAAGGGGACAGGAAGGAGACAGAAAGTAGACGGGATGGGAAAAGGGGACGGAAATTGACAGGAAGTAGACGGCACTCGCCAGGATGAAGTCTGTCTGATAGGTGGACAGCATGAAGACGGAGACGTTCTGCTGGGCCAGCGGCGCGATGACCGACTTGGCGATCTTGGTGACGCCGACGGCCTGCGAGCTGCTGGAGGCGTTGCCGTTGGAGACCACGTTGAGCGGCAGCCAGATGGAGTTCTCCACCTGTAAGTGCTCAGAGGGCTGGAGCTCTGGTGGAGGGGGATTATACTTTAGACATTTCAGTTACCATTACAACAATCTTTTACATCGTGCACTGCATCATGGGAAATGTAGGATGTTGTTTAAACACATCACAGGAGAACTTGCCCTTTGACAATAGAGTCAAACCACAGCTGGAGTCACATGACAGGAGGACCTGAGCACTAAGGGAGCCAGAGAGTCACTTTCATATACACTAGAATAAAAGATAACTCACATCTCAAGGCTTTTGGGGGGGGGGGGGGTCTGCTTAGTAACACACCTAAAACCAATGCGTGTGTGGTCACATCACACAGCGGACGTGGCATCATCGAGTGAAACTCAAGCACGACCGATAGAAGTATTATATTCGTCCTTAGGAATCGGTTCTGGTGTCAGACGGTCCCTCGTGGCTTAGATATACCTCCCCTCTTAAAATAGAATCTCAGTTCCAAGGAGAGAGGAGATAAAGAGATCGAGGGGAGCACCCTGAGGCGACGTGCCTTTATCTCTTCTGTGTTAAAAAGTACCTCCAGAAACCCTGGTGATGACATCACTGAATGTACCTTTGAATCCTTCCTCATCCAGGACGACTGTGTAGTTCTCAGGGGTCTCCGTCAGACTGAAGAACTTGCATCTGTGAGAGACGGAGCGAGAGAGAGAGCGAAAGAACAGAGTTATTCACTTGCAGCCAATAAAAATTAAAAAAAAGTCAAGAGAGTCAACCAACACTCATTTCAGGCCGTTGGGGATCTAACAGCGACAAGACAGAACCTACAGGGCCCAACCTACAGGGCAGAACCTTCAGGGGCCCAGGTCACAAAGCACAATGCTCTCCTCTCCTCTCCATCCACCAGTTTGGTACGCGTGGCCCCTCAAGAGGCAGTCGCTCGACCTTCAGCTGACTGAAGGTCTCCTTTGTGGAAGAAGACATAAAGTTCACAGGCCCGAGGGCTGTGGCAGGGTGGAGGACCCTGCACGTGGCCAACGGCCTCTGAAGAAGACTTCACCTCCACCAGGTTTGTGTGGGGGAGACGTTCCTCTGAGAAGACCACTGAAGGACAACACCAGAGCTTATGAAGCAGCCAAGTGCTGGAATTTAAGAATGAGCATGACCTTTTGGGGAGGCCCTTCCATGGACACTTTTATTTCTGTAGGAGAAGCGAGGGGGAGATTTTTACATGGAGGACCTCCTTTACTTTCCTGAAAGAAACGTCTGCCCTTTCCTTCCTCTGCTCATCGGTGAAGCCGAGGCAGCAGAAGCTGGATGAGTGAGACGGCAACACGCCCAACTCAGCGATAAGTAATCCCAACCAGTAGACGGGACAGTCACCCCACAGAGAGGGCGGGGGGACGATGACGACACTGCAACGGTAACCAACAGCTGTGTTGGAGCTCAGCCAGCCCATTGTGTAATAACCCCCGCCGCTCACTTCCTGTTGACCCCTCACCTTCCTTCACAGGTTCCTGCAGGTAGCGCAACAGGCTCCACCAGGGAGGCCGATCCCAGCGGAGCCTCAGGCTAAAAGAGAGGGAGTTATCGCTAAAGAAAACTTCTTGTAGATTAAGTCTCCTTCAGTAAACATGAACCCGCTCATCAGAAGTATGATGTCGTTGAGTCACTCAGAAGTCTGACAGACATCTTCTGGGTTTGACGGACATGGGAGATCCAGAACGCTCACAAATGTCCCGCCACAATAAAAGCTTCTTACAACCATGTCTCCACAAAAGGCATGATCACCTTAGATCCTCAAACACATCACAGCCCACACGTATCGTCCTCCATGCCAAACAAATGGTTCCAAGGCAATAACAATACAGATTTATAATTTACATCATTAGAATAGTTTCTTTAGTCTCACATCAGTTTCTACCTTCAGGCTTCTCGTCACTGACTCGTTGGTTCTTTGTACCAGTGGAAAAAAACAACAAAAATCACTAAACCAACGAGTCCTCAAATATGTTAGCGCAGCACACGGCTAACGGGGATGGCTAACGGGGGCTGGGAACACTGAGGCAGCAACAACAAAAAAAACTCCTTCTGATTGAAGAGGTAGAGGAGTAGGAGAACACAGGAGGAGGAGGACACAGCAGGTAGCGGACGAGTGGGGAAGATGAAACACGGCGGTCACCACTTTGATCTGGGAGGGTCTGTTGGCGCCTGAGGGAGCGGGGGGGGGGTCCAGCTGAGAACACACGATAAGGAGTGGACCGATGCGAGTGAAGACAACTCTACGGCACATGGAGCCAGATCGTGGTCCAGACCCTAAACCATACGGTCCAGGTCTTCCCTCGCACTGCCATAGTTCCGATGGCGCGGTAGTCTCTAACGGAGACGACCTTCACAGATTGAAACATTGCAGCAGATAACAGAACTTTAGATACAAGCTCTCCCATCCTCTGAACCACAGGTGTGTGTGTGTGTGTGTGTGTGCGTGGCTCCTTTACATTCTGCTCAGGGCGGATTCAAACCCTCTCGGGGGGCTCCCTCATGAAGGGGCCGGAGAGAGGGCTAAACAACAGAGGCCCGACCTCGTTTGGGCTCCATTGTTTAGAGTTGCCGTGAATTAAAAATCTCCAGATCTTTCCCTGTGGGGGGGGGGGGGGGGGGACACCAGCCAACAGGCACACCAACAGTACACAGGCCGCTCATCCGCCTGAACCTCAGACACTCAGTCATTTAAAGGCCGTGTGATGCCGATAGGGACGTTGTGTATCCAGACGTCAGAGCCAATCAGACGGAGGGATACTTAAACACGACCTCCATGACATCTTCTGCAGCCAGAGCAATAAACAGTGACACAACAACAACAAGATACCCAGGGAGGAGCTGAGCACTGGCACTAGTCACATGAGGGCCCTTTGGGAGCAGAGTCGCTGGTAAAGGAGATCAAAGGTCAAGCTGGTGTGGAGAACAAGGCCAACAGAAGAGAGGAGGATTGATGTTTTTTCAGGTTCATGACGACAAAAACAAAAGCACGTTGACATGTGGGACACGTGCACTGCGCAGACTCTACTGCGCAGGTGGAGCGCCAGTGTTTCACTGACGTCATCAGACTCAACAGGAAAACATTACATCATTATCATAAAGTTCTGGCTGAGTAGTTTCCAAAATCGGTCATTACTGCATTTCCCAGCATGCAGAGCAGGAGCAGAGCAGGAAATGCACGGGCAACCCACCGGCTAACGGCCCCCGGACAGGCGCTCATGCTTGGATTACCGGGAGGGGGGGCGGGGGGGATTCACACGGAGCCTCCTTACCGTGTCCGGTCCCGCAGGAAGATCAGCTTGACCAGCGGGTGAGTGTAGTGCACCAGGCCGCTCTTGGAGATGCTGATGACCCGCAGCCGGTGGTCCAGGATGTGCAGGTCCATGTTGTTGTTGTGTCGGGAGGAGCGGAGCGGGCACGCGGCTCGTTCCCTTCGCTGTGGGTAGAACGGGAATGTCCGACACGCGCGCGCACCCCGGTGGGCCTGAGAGAGCTGCTGAGGAATAGAACCGACAACCCGCTGCGCTACCAGAGAACAGACCGCCGAGCAACCTGACACCAGCCGGCTGGGACGGCTGTATATTCAAATCAAGGGACACGCCCCTGGAGAGACACGCCCCCTCTCTTAAAGCGACAGGTCTCTATTGAGTTAGGAGACACTTGAAATAAGATAAATAACATATTCCATATTGGTTTGAGTTGGTCCTCTTAGTGGAGACATTGGTACAGATGAATATTTATAAAGATGTATATTTATAAAGATATCTCTTTATAAAGATGTATCCTTAAAAAGCATTATAGTTCTATGTATTCTACTGGTGCTTTGTTTGTATTTTATTCTATGTATCTATATATCTATGTTTTGTACTATCTGGACCTTCAGTCTGAAATAAAAGTTTGATTAATTGATTGATTGATTGATTTGGTCAGAGCCAGCCCACACACACACACACACACACACCTGTTTCCTGTCTGTATGCTAAGCTAAGCTAACCAGCTGCTGGCTTCACACGAAACGATCAGTATAATAATAATAATAAGCAAATCTCCCACTTTAGTTACTATCTCAAGGATAAAACATGCTTTTAGTGTATCTTTCCTTCTCTTTGTGCGTTTCATCCACAGAGCGGTACAAAGTGTTTTTATTGTTCCTGAAAATTAGTGTTTGTGTGTTTTTAACCATGAGTGACTTTACCTGCAGTGACCTGTGTCCTGTATTTCATATATTGTTGTTGTATTTGTTGCTTTATGGACTTGTGTGTCTGGAATAATATATATATATATATAAATATAGCAGTAGTAATCACGACTTCCAGTGTTTCTCTTTTAAAACTTTATTTCTCTTAATTTGGTCCCGGGGGAATTACAACAAACCAACACGTGTTGGTAACATTTTTATTTCCTATATTCAATTCAATTCAATTCAATTCAGTTTATTTGTATAGCCCAATTTCACAAATTACAAATTTGTCTCGGAGTGCTTTACAATCTGTACACATAGACATCCCTGCCCCAAAACCTCACATCCCAAATAACCCTTCAGGGGAAAAAGGAAGAAACCTGGAGGAGAGCAACAGAGGAGGATCCCTCTCCTAGGATGGACAGATGCAATAGATGTAATGTGTACAGAAGGACAGATTTAGAGTTAAAATACATTCAATGAATATGACAGAGTGTATGAATAGTTCATAGTAGGCATATTCCACGATGGAGACCTCCACGATCCATCAGGCAGATGGCGGTGGGGAGGAGGGCGGAGTCTCAACAGGACAGTGGCGTAGTCATGAGCAGGAATTCACCACGACCCAGACGATCCATCAGAGAGAGGATCTATCTGCTCTCATCCGATGACGACCCCATGAGACGAAAGTCAAAAGGACTTCCGGGAGAAAGCAGAGTTAGTAACGTGTGATTGAGAGATGAAAATTCATCCTTAAGGAGATAAAAGAGAGGAGGGGGTAGTGGTGCATCCTAAATCCCCCGGCAGCTATAAGCCTATAGCAGCATATCAAGGGCTGGACCAGGGCAAACCTGATTCAGCCCTAACTATAAGCTCTGTCAAAGAGGAAGGTCTTAAGTCCTCTCTTAAGAGGGTGACTGTGTCTGCTCCAGGACTGAAATTGGAAGCTGGTTCCATAAAAGAGGGGCTTGATAACTAAAGGCTCTGGCTCCCATTCTACTTTTTAAGACTCTAGGAACTACAAGTAGTCCCGCATTTTTAGAGAGCGCTCTCTAGGGGGGCAATATGGTACGACAAGCTCCTTAAGATATGATGGAGCATCACCAATCAAGGCTTTGTAGGTTAAGAGAAGAATTTTAAAAGTGATTCTTGATTTTACTGGGAGCCAGTGCAGAGCAGCTAGTGCAGGAGTGATGTGATCTCTTTGCTGCAGCATTCTGGATCAACTGACCTAAGAGATTTATTAGAGCAGCCTGCTAATAAGGAGTTGCAGTAATCCAGTCCATAGCAAGCAACGTGAACCAATTTTTCTGCATCTTTTGAGAAGAGATGCCTGATTTTGAAATATTACGTAGATGAAAGAATGCAGTCCTTGAGATTTGCTTTACGTGGGAGTTAAAGGACAAGTATATATTTCCAGCCTCATACCAGAGGTCACACATGAGCTCCTGCGAAGCTCGTCACACAACTTCCTGTTTTAAATCAGTAAACGGACCAGCTGTGTTCATCGCGTGAGGTCTGTCAGTGATGAGCTCAGTGAGATCTCATTCTGGGGTTCAGAGTTATGAAGATGCTCATAAAGCTGGAAAAGGCTCTCCTTCCTCGTGAGGAACACCCTCTGCCTTCAGACTGAAACACGATGATGTCATTCAGTGTGAAATGCATTGAAGTCAGGTGGAGCCATCATTTGGTCTTTCATTGAGACACTTTGACATACTTTGCTTTATCAATATTTCACCCAAACTTCTAGATATGAAGGCAAAATGTATATAACACAAAGACTCCATCGCTGCCTCTCATGACAAGCTAGCTGCAAATATATATGTATATATATTACATACTTGAAAAGATCACCAGCAGATTACATCTAGATATTCTTTCATAAAACAACATGCAAGTTGGTGAATGAGTTTTTTTCAGAGTGATGCTCTCAGTTTCTTCTTCCTCTTCTTATCCTCCTTCTCCTCATTGTAAAGGTGAGCTTGTGGTGGGGATCAGGATTCGAGACTCCATGCTCCTGATCAGCGGCACTGAGGACAGACAGAGAGAAACGAAACAAGTTTAACTTGAAACAGGAAAAATGGAAATAACCGTCAGTTACCCAGATGATACTCTCTCTCTATGAAGCCTCTCTCTCTATGAATGTGTCTGAAGCGTCTGAAGCTTTTTTGCCTCAGCCTCCAAACCATCTATGGTGGCTGGGGTGCGGTGAGGCTCAGCTGCAGAGGGGAGTGGGGGAGGGGCTCAGGTAACAGGTGCCGGGAAGAAGCCTGATTGGCCTCAGCTGTAGGGAATCCGGGTGATTGGCCAGTGTAACTCCTGTCCTCACCCCCAGGTCCCCCCCCAGCACCAAGGAACCAGCACACTTGTTGTGATGGTGAGACACTTTATGTGTGTCTCTGCTCTGCCGTCCCTCCGTCTCCATGGCATATACAGGACTGTCTCAGAAAATTAGAATATTGTGATAAAGTTCTTTATTTTCTGTAATGCAATTAAAAAAACAAAAATGTCATGCATTCTGGATTCATTACAAATCAACTGAAATATTGCAAGCCTTTTATTCTTTTAATATTGCTGATTATGGCTTACAGCTTAAGAAAACTCAAATATCCTATCTCTAAATATTAGAATATCATGAAAAAGTATACTAGTAGGGTATTAAACAAATCACTTGAATCGTCTAATTAACTCGAAACACCTGGAAACACATTTTCAAATGTTTGATTTTGTTTTGCTGTTATAAATCTTTTTTTTTACTTGGTCTGAGGAAATATTCAAATTTTATGAGATAGGATTTTAGAGTTTTCTTAAGCTGTAAGCCATAATCAGCAATATTAAAAGAATAAAAGGCTTGCAATATTTCAGTTGATTTGTAATGAATCCAGAATGCATGACATTTTTTTATTATTGCATTACAGAAAATAAAGAACTTTATCACAATATTCTAATTTTCTGAGACAGTCCTGTATATAGACACCATCACCCTGGTTCCCTACAGCTGAGGCCAACCAGGCCTCTTCCCGGCACTTATTCCCTGAGCCCCTCACCCCTCCACAGCTCAGCCTAACCATGCCCCAGCCACCATAACATACTCATCCACTCACAAAGTGGCTTGTAATGACTCTCTCCCGGAGCGGACCTCCCCTCTGGCTCAATGCCCCAGGCCATCTGCAGGTCTCCTACCTGTGTGATAGACATTGGAGTACCACCCCTCCTTCATCCAGGCAGAGTTCCTGGTCTCCTCCCGGGACTGGAGGCTCTCATAAGCTGTGAATGCAGTCCATATGATGTCATCACATACTAAACATGTAGCTTTAATATTCTGAAGGAATTGATTTCAGGCAATCTGTTGATGAGAAATAGCTAGAAACAAAACTCATTTATTAAAGTTATACAAGTCCCTTTAAAGCATCTAACGCCTTCTGTCGTTAGGGGTATTTCATGTTGCCTGATGTCAGCATCTCACTTTGGTGGAGTGTTGGCTCCATTGGGGTCAAAGATCATCAAACACAAATAAATAAACACTTGGCCGAGTGTAAAAAACGACTTTATCCGCGATTTTCTTTTTATTTAACACCGTGACTCGAGTACAATTTATTTATCTTTAAAGAACTACTAATGTGCCTCATGGGCAGACATGATATAGACGTCAGAGAAAACACCAACATAGTAAACTAGAATGGGCACTCGGTAGAGCGCATACCTTCGCATATCACAAGATTGGGCATTGAATTATGAACATTTTGGCATTAGTTGCATGCCAATTGGACAAAAATGTATCGTGCTATGGTAAAAAAAGAGTTTGACCTTTCCATGACCTTGACCTTGACCTTTGACCCGATTGATCCCAAAATCTAATCAAATGGTCCCCGGATAATAACCAATCATCCCACCAAATTTCATGCGATTCAAGAACATTTTGACCTGTTCATGAACTTTGACCTTGACCTTTGACCCGATCGATCCCAAAATCTAATCAACTGGTCCCCGGATAATAAACAATCATCCCACCAAATTTCATGCGATTCGGTTCAATACTTTTTGAGTTCTGCGAAAGATTTTGACCTGTTCATGACCTTTGACCTTTGACCCGATCGATCCCAAAATCTAATCAACTGGTCCCCGGATAATAAACAATCATCCCACCAAATTTCATGCGATTCGGTTCAATACTTTTTGAGTTCTGCGAAAGATTTTGACCTGTTCATGACCTTTGACCCGATCGATCCCAAAATCTAATCAACTGGTCCCCGGATAATAAACAATCATCCCACCAAATTTCATGCGATTCGGTTAAATACTTTTTGAGTTCTGCGAAAGATTTTGACCTGTTCATGACCTTTGACCTTTGACCCGATCGATCCCAAAATCTAATCAACTGGTCCCCGGATAATAAACAATCATCCCACCAAATTTCATGCAATTCGGTTCAATACTTTTTGAGATTTGCGAATAACACGCATACAAATAAATAAATAAATAAATACACGGCGATCAAAACATAACCTTCCGGCATTTTCAATGCGAAGGTAAATATCAATCAGACAATCCAAACCACACAATGGGAACCTGTAGGGGGCGATAGAGGCAGGGTTTCTACTTTATTGATTTCTTCATCACCTTCATCTCATGATCAACCCCAAAGAAATGAACCCACAAGACATCATTTACCACCCGATTAAACTCTGTGTTTAGCTCCCACACAGAACAATAAAGGTTCTTTAATGGTTCTTTAAAAGGCCTTCACCTACTGAAGAACCATTTGGGAAATGATGCCTTAAAGAACCATGTGTTGAAGGTTCTTTGAGACACCTTTATGGGTTCTTTGAAGAACTCCTTAAGGAAGTGGTTGTCTAAAGAACCACGTTTTGAAAGGTTCTTTGAGGAACCAGAAATGGTTCTCCTGTGGCATCACTCTGATGACCCCTTCATGTTCCTGTGTGCCGGGTTTAAGGCTCGTCTCAACCCCCGAACACGCGGCCTCAACATCTCGATGGACCAACGTGAGCCACTCACCCCACAGATGATGGACCACGTAGAGGTCCCCGATCTGGGAGAAGAACCCGCCCACTGCTTCGTTGTTCTCCTGTCTGTGTTTGATGGCTCTCGCCCTGCGGAGGAACATTTTAAATTACATTTTTGGGAAGAGAGTCAGGATTACCTGAAACATGCAGCCTGCCGCTCGCTGAGCCTCACCAGTGGTTCCCCCACTCGATCATCGTCCCCGGCTGAAACAGAAAGTACAACATCAACACGGCTTCAGGCTGGATGCTAAATAAATGACCAACGACCCTTTGGTTCATGTTTATATTCACACAGTAGACGAGCAGGATGTATTCATCTGCCACGTCTTGCTTTAAAAATAAATGCTAACAATGAGGTCTAAATGCTCCATTCAGGAGCTGATGAAGATGAAGAGATACGAGGAGAACTGTGTGACTCCTCACAGCCCAAAAGTCTGCAGACACAGAATCTATAGAGAATAAGTGGAAGGAGCAGCGGATTGAAAATAACCATATAGCTAACACTTTGTGTGACGCAGTAAGAGACAACAGAGGCATACACCCTGTAGGTTTAATGTGTTTAATGCACTCGGACACTGTGAGTGTTGTGTGACTTTACTTCCATCAATGTCTTTTTGTTTTAGACTATAAAGACAATATGCACTGTAGAACTTACAGTTTCAGAAAACTTACAAACAATAAAGTAAATCAAATTGAGGTTTTTAGAGAGGGGTCTGTTCATATATCATTTATAGTATATAGAACATTCTCTACCTAACAACATGATGAGTATTGATGTTACTTCATGGTCTCAGGAAAGAGTCGAATAACTTTGGCTGTAACTGAATCATTCTGTCGTCATATTATGAAGAGGTGTAACATCTGGATGTAATAGTTAGTTAAATACACTTTACACAGCTCACTCTGTAAAGTCTCTCAGAACTCAAAGAGCTTCAGTATTAAACCATGTGGTGCAGTCGTGATGCGGGGACTGTAAGGACTGTGAGAGGTACCTGGAGGTGATAGGTCCTCATCTCATATATGTTGGGTCCTGGTCTGGGCTCGGGCTCCTTCCAGAAGCTGAACTCCAGGAGGAGCTGATTACGCCTGGAAACCAACATTTTAGCCCTCTGTTTCCGAAACTCTCCGTACTCCTGAAGAGAGATATAGATATAAATATATAGATATATCTATCTATATATAAATATAGATATACACTACCGTTCAAAAGTTTGGGATCACCCAGACAATTTCGTGTTTTCCATGAAAACTCACTTTTATTTATCAAATGAGTTGCAAAATGTATAGAAAATATAGTCAAGACATTGACAAGGTTAGAAATAATGATTTGTATTTGAAGTATTAATTTTTTTCTTCAAACTTTGCTTTCGTCAAAGAATGCTCCTTTTGCAGCAATTACAGCATTGCAGACCTTTGGCATTCTAGTTGTTAATTTGTTGAGGTAATCTGTTGAAATGTCACCCCACGCTTCCTGAAGCACCTGCCACAAGTTGGATTGGCTTGATGGGCACTTCTTGCGGACCATACGGTCAAGCTGCTCCCACAACAGCTCAATGGGGTTGAGATCTGGTGACTGTGCTGGCCACTCCATTACAGACAGCATACCAGCTGCCTGCTTCTTCCCTAAATAGTTCTTGCACAATGTGGAGGTGTGCTCTGGGTCATTGTCCTGTTGGAGGAGGAAATTGGCTCCAATCAAGCGCTGCCCACAGGGTATGGCATGGCGTTGCAAAATGGAGTGATAGCCTTCCTTATTTAAAATCCCTTTTACCTGGTACAAATCTCCCACTTTACCAGCACCAAAGCAGCCCCAGACCATCACATTACCTCCACCATGCTTGACAGATGGTGTCAGGCACTCTTCCAGCATCTTTTCACCTGTTCTGCGTCTCACAAATGTTCTTCTGTGTGATCCAAACACCTCAAACTTGGATTCATCTGTCCATAACACCTTTTTCCAATCTTCCTCTGTCCAATGCCTGTGTTCTTTTGCCCATACCAATCTTTTCTTTTTATTGGCCAGTCTCAGATATGGCTTTTTCTTTGCCACTCTGCCTAGAAGGCCAGCATCCCGGAGTCGCCTCTTCACTGTCGGTACCGTTCAAAAGTTTGGGATCACTTAGAAATGTCCTTATTTTTCAAAGAAAAGCATTGTTTTTTTCAATGAAGATAACATTAAATCAATCAGAAATACACTCTATACATTGTTAATGTGGTAAATGACTATTCTAGGTGGAAACGTCTGGTTTCTAATGAAATATCTCCATAGGTGTATAGAGGCCCATTTCCATCAACGATCACTCCAGTGTTCTAATGGTACATTGTGTTTGCTAATCGCCTTAGAAGACTAATGGATGATTAGAAAACCCTTGAAAACCCTTGTGCAATTATGTTAGCACAGCTGAAAACTGTTTTGCTGATGAGAGAAGCTATAAAACTGGCCTTCCTTTGAGCTAGTTGATTATCTGGAGCATCACATTTGTGGGTTCGATAAGACTCTCAAAATGGCCAGAAAAAAAGAACTTTCATGTGAAACGCGCCAGTCTATTCTTGTTCTTAGAAATGAAGGCTATTCCATGCGAGAAATTGCAAAGAAACTGAAAATTTCCTACAGCGGTGTGTACTACTCCCTTCAGAGAACAGCACAAACGGGCTCTAACCAGAGCAGAAAGAGAAGTGGGAGGCCCCGGTGCACAACTCAGCAAGAAGACAAGTACATTCGAGTCTCTAGTTTGAGAAATAGACGCCTCACAGGTCCTCAACTGGCAGCTTCTTTAAATGGTACCCGCAAAACACCAGTGTCAACGTCGACAGTGAAGAGGCGACTCCGGGATGCTGGCCTTCTAGGCAGAGTGGCAAAGAAAAAGCCATATCTGAGACTGGCCAATAAAAAGAAAAGATTGGTATGGGCAAAAGAACACAGGCATTGGACAGAGGAAGATTGGAAAAGGTGTTATGGACAGATGAATCCAAGTTTGAGGTGTTTGGATCACACAGAAGAACATTTGTGAGATGCAGAACAGGTGAAAAGATGCTGGAAGAGTGCCTGACACCATCTGTCAAGCATGGTGGAGGTAATGTGATGGTCTGTGGCTGCTTTGGTGCTGGTAAAGTGGGAGATTTGTACCAGGTAAAAGGGATTTTAAATAAGGAAGGCTATCACTCCATTATGCAACGCCATGCCATACCCTGTGGGCAGCGCTTGATTGGAGCCAATTTCCTCCTCCAACAGGACAATGACCCAAAGCACACCTCCACATTGTGCAAGAACTATTGAGGGAAGAAGCAGGCAGCTGGTATGCTGTCTGTAATGGAGTGGCCAGCACAGTCACCAGATCTCAACCCCATTGAGCTGTTGTGGGAGCAGCTTGACCGTATGGTCCGCAAGAAGTGCCCATCAAGCCAATCCAACTTGTGGCAGGTGCTTCAGGAAGCGTGGGGTGACATTTCAACAGATTACCTCAACAAATTAACAGCTAGAATGCCAAAGGTCTGCAATGCTGTAATTGCTGCAAAAGGAGCATTCTTTGACGAAAGCAAAGTTTGAAGAAAAAAATTAATACTTCAAATTCAAATCATTATTTCTAACCTTGTCAATGTCTTGACTATATTTTCTATACATTTTGCAACTCATTTGATAAATAAAAGTATGAGTTTTCATGGAAAACACGAAATTGTCTGGGTGATCCCAAACTTTTGAACGGTAGTGTATATTTTTTTAACAGTTCACTCAACCTTGTTGATGTTCAACTTCTTCAGGCACTCGGTCAGCGCGGGGTAGCCTCCTCTGTATCGCCACAGGTGCACTGTGGGGAACCAACCAGCAGAGGTCAGTGTCGCGCCGTGCAAAAAGACTGCTGGCCGCCCACACATAACATCACATCACATTACGTCACATCACATCACACCCATTTCATTTAGCTGCAGCAGACACACTCCTCCACCCATGCTGAGCCCTCCATGTTGTTAATGTCCTGACGCTGTAAAGTTTAAACCATGGCGTGTAGACGGAGAGTCATCTCTGAGTGTCTGTGCATTTCTTCTGTGATGCTCTGCCAAGCTATTTACACTTGAATGAAATGTCCTGGAGACAGGAGGACCCGGAGGACCCGGAGGACCCGGAGGCGCTGGAGCCCCCTTCCTGATAGGTTTAATTAGTCTCACCGGCCTGGTCCTGCTCTCCGAACCAGGTGTTCCAGCTGCCCACCACCTCACACGGGTAGTCCTGGTCCTGGTGGAGCCGGGTTTGCACCTCAGCCCTGACAAAAAGAAAAAAATAATTCTTCACACAGCGTCATAAATCTACCCACACATCATTGCAATACTAGAGGCCCCTCGGAGAGCATGAGGGCCACAACTCTACAACTTCAGTTAACTTACTCTGAAGAATCCTATAAAACAAACTCCATCTCGACCATGAGGGGAACTACTGAGCTGCTGCTGACTCAAAGCATCAATCTACTCCTCTCTCACATGTATGTTGATGGGTCATGTGACCACTGGTTTAATGAAGAACACTCACTCCAGGCGGTTGTAGTCCTGGAGGCACTCCGGCTTCACGTTGTGAACTGACAATACAGAAAAGAAAAGAGAGACTTTTCAGATCTAGGAGTTTTTTTCTTTTCTTCTTCTTTTCTTTCCCCCTTTTTTATGTTAAACACAAGCAACCATCACGTTTGTGAACAAAAGTAATTTCACACTCCGATTCCACGAAGACTTCTTATCCACACAACTGATTCTCTCTGCATCGTTCACGTCGGCGGATGAGAAGGTTCAAATTGAAACCCCGACGTGGTGTAAGAGAAGAAAGAGAAGAAAGATCAAAGCCTCGTGAAGAACGACAGACTTCACCGCGAGAAGCCGACACGGTTCTCACCGCAGGAAAAGGAAAAAAGAAAGAAAAAGTAGAAGAAACCAGGAAGAAAAAGTGTGACGTCGTCATTTAAAACCACCTCGAGAGTTGTGATGTGAAGAGTTGTTGCATCCAGAACTGGTTACTCATATTTCTCTTGGTTCTCTTGGTACTTTCAGTTTTTTTTCCTCTGAGGTTAGAAATAAATTAACATTATGTATTCAGCCCCGCCCCCTTTTCTCTCCTTCCTCCAGGAACAAGTGGACCCGTCGGGACACAAGGATCCTCTTGGTTCTATCTGATGTTAGCGGCATCACGTTGTCCCTGAGGACGTGAGAGCCGAGAGGAGGAGAGGGTTAGGGTTAGATCCTCACACTGGATCTTGTACAGGTTGCTGGTCTCCCTCTTGGACAGCAGGTTGGAGTGGGCATCCTTCCTGGCAGCAGCTTGGCTCACCACCGGGGAATGGAACCAGCCTCCCTCTGAAAACCTCCTACGTCCAAACAAGAGTCACAAAAGGCTTTTAAAGCACCGGCATTCGAACCAGTCGATGTTAAAGAAAGAAACAAGTGAACAGAGAGTTAAATATCCTTCTGATATTAATACAACGTGCTGTTAGAGCAGCTGAATGCATTAAACCTCTTCTCAGCCTCTCTGGATGGAAATGAACGGGAATATTATTCAATTTAACAACTATTGTTTTTTAACCCTTGTGTTGCCTTAGGGTCATTTTGACCCGAATCAATATTACACCCTCCCCCCCCCCCCCCCGCCTATGGGTCATTTTGACCCGATTCAATGTTTCACCCTCCTGTTACCTTTATATTTACTAACATATTTTACCCTTTGGGTTCAATTTGACGCCAGCAATAAAAACCTCCAGAAAATTAGAATTAATATTGTTTTCCAAGTTTAAGTGTGAGGCACTTTATGTTTGTTTGTTGACTACCGAAAGAACACCGACATTAAACATTGAATGGGGTCAAATTAATCCTAAGGCGGGGGGAGGGTGTAATATTGATTCGGGTCAAAATGACCCTAAGGCAACACAAGGGTTAAGAAGCTCAGATCAGTGTCAACGTCGTAGAACAATAGAAATAAGACTTTAAAAAGGAACTGGTCAAAGTTAACAGGAAAGGACGATGACAGTATAACATGAAAGCCAACATGGGCCAACACACCGGAATTTATACATATATAAATATACATATTTCTATATATGTATATATAAATATACATATATATATATTTATAAATATAAATATATACATAACTATATGTGTGTGTGTGTGTGTCACTTTCAAGGCCGTCTGTTCATTAACAAACAATTTTACGGCTTTATTTATTATTTTTAAATCCCCCAAACTTTCCAAGGTCATCCATATTTCCCTGTGAATCTCCTTCAGGGCTTTAAGAGACTTTAATTGAAACTCTAATTATAAATGTGTTTCCCTCTCAGAACAACAGCAGGCCTCACACCGTCAGTATTATGATGTGTTCGACAGCCATGCAGCCTGATAAGGCCTGTTACACTAGTCAGCCTCACGGGGCAAATGGCAAAGGTCAAAGGTCTAGCTCAGATAACAGAAAAGCTGTGAACGAGCATGACATGACGCGCGCGCATTAATCAACCATATCATGGTTACAGAGATATGAATATGAAGCACGAGGAGCTGTCGGAGAGCTATATTTAGATATATTTAGTTATATTTAGATATATTTAGATATATGTAGATACATTTAGTTATATTTAGTTATATTCAGATATATTTAATTATATTTAGATATCGATCAGAACGGAAATTAATAAATGTTTCTCCTAACTTTAAATGTACCGTGACGACGCGCGAGGCTCGTCGTGTCCCACGCCACACATAGGCCCCTGAACGCACCGCCACGGGTCCCCCGGTGGTCCCCCAGTGGTCCCTCAGTGGTCCCCCGGTGCAGCTCTCGGTTACCTGGTGGCTCGGCTCAGGCTCGTGAGCAGCCTCCGTCCGCCGGTCCCCGCAGAGGAGGAAGCCGCGTGCGCCATGTCGCTCACACGAGTGCAGACTTCTTCTGACGGGGAAACGCTGGTTAATGTTTACCGCCTCCGGTATGACCCCCCCCCCCCCTTGTGACTCCGTGACGTCACACCGTGAGATCAATGCACAGCATCGATGGGACTCGATTAGTTTCTGCCTGATCATTCAACTTGACAACAACAAGTTGCAGCCTATATGTAAAACATCTGTGTTTTATTTAACGTTTAGAAGCTTTATTATTCACATCCTGAATGCTTTTGTATATCTGTGTAATTATTATTGTATATAAACACGATAATGTAACCAAACAGTATTAATAATGTAAACAAGAAGCTGTTTACATCTCTTAAAGTAGAGGAGACTACAAACTACCATATCGTCAAGTAATCACACATAAGAGAGACTTCAACTCAATTACTGTAGTATTATTATAATAACAATAATAATTATTATTATTATAAGTATTAATATTATTATTGTTATTATTAATATTATGTATTATCTGAATTGTTATATAGATTTTGAAACTGCTCTATTTCCTTTTTTATTTATTAATTAGGAAATTATCTTTCGCCAAAGAACACAGAAACATAAATCGCTTTATTCTTTTAGAATCACACATTCTTCTTACTATTGTTGATTAGGACCATTAAAACACATTTTACTGGTAAATCCACACTGATATATGTTCTACCCCTACCCTGAGCCTCATTCAACTCCTCTGGACATGCAGAGGTAACATGTGACGTGTGTAGGGAAGGTACTTTCAGACTATCGGAGTTTACATTTCATAAATGTGGACACCTTTCAGGATTCTTTTGGCTCCCAGTGTAGTCTTGGTTGGTAGCCCTCAGTTCTACTGGCTCTGACGCTTCTAAAAATGTGTTGTTTTCTGAAATCGACCCATCCCCCGCTGAGTTGAGTGGCGCATGCTTTTTTAAAATTAAAAAATAGTTTTATAAATTTCAAAATTATAATTATAATAATATTTTTTTTCAAAAGTTGTAAAATGCTGTATGTGGATACATTGAACATCATGAGTGACATAGAAGTGAAAATATATGGTTTTTTACAGGAGAAAATTCAAATCTAAATTTGCCAAAATGGCCGCTTTGGAGACCTCACCTAAATTCTCTGGACTAAAACCTTTTAACTTTGTTCTGCTTCACTTTTTCGAAGTCAAACTTGGCAGTGAGAATGTTAACATATTTTAATATGATTTGTGAGAGTGTTAAACCTTTCAACTGCCTCATTCCAAACATATAATCATCCTGGAAGTGCTTTTTTTCAATTCGGACCTGACATTTTAATATTTTCTCTGTGTGCCATCTTCATTTACTCTTACCCAGTAACATATAAACTGATATGTTCACATCTGAACAAAAGAAAACATGTTTAAAAAGGTAAAAATGATTAAAGTAGCCCTAGTGGGTGCAGTGATACAGACTTTGGGGATGTTGGGGATTCAGTTTTCGGAGCAGAGGCCTAAAATCAGCTTGGTGCTTGAACCTTTATTTTTCTGTGAGCACACGTATTTGGAAGGTGAAAACTCTCTGAATAAACTTCATTTTAAATTGATTGGTTATACAATTTTTATTCCCATGAATGTATTTTATTCAGCGTGATTTTGCTTTGGTGCCTTTCTCCTCGCCTGCCTCCACCCTTTACTCGTCCACGGGGTTTTGACTCCTTCCATCTCCCCAGGCATCTAACAGCAATTACAGTCACACTTTTTCAAGCTTTTGCTTTTTGAAAGCACCAGTTCTGCCCCCGTGATTTACTGTAAGCGCCGGGAACATTTCTTTCACCGCCGAGTACAAATCGTCAAAGTCTTGGTTCACCGTGACGTCCTGTAGGAGCAGAAAGCAGCATGAATAACTCAGAAGAGGAAGGAGCTTCACAGAGGAGCCTCAGAGAGGTGGAGTAGTGTGAGCATATGCACCGGCAAGTCTAACTGCTCCATGGCGGACTGTGGGTTTTCCTGCAGAGCCTGGAGAATCCCGTAGCACCCGGCAGTCTGGATGGGGTTCCTCCCCACCTGGCCAAACACAAGCATTACACAGGAGTATGTCCAGATGGCACAGATCCTTTACTTGGGTTCTCCTGCTGCTGGGATGGTGATGAAATTGTGTTTTTAGGATATTATAGTGTTTTAAATAGGATTATTTCTCTTTATGGCAAACCAAAAATAATCCTCCTGTCAGCCATATGTATCGGTTCAGCATGTTGGGGAAACACACTAACTGCCTTCTGGAGAGAGTTCACGTCAATAAAGACAGAACCGGAGGGAACGGCTTCTGGACAGCTGTTAAAAATCCAAATAACAAGAAAGAAAACCCACCATTATAGAGGGTTAGTATGTTGGGTTATTCCTCACTGGGACTAAAGACCTTCCTGCACACAGAAACATAAAGGTTCTTAAATGGTTCTTTAAAAGGCTCTGTGGTTCTTCAGAGAACATAAAGGTGTCTCAAAGAACCTTCAACAAATAGTTCTTTCAGGCACCATTTCTGGTTCCACAAGGAACCTTTTAAAATCAAGTTTCTACGAATAACCATCACGCACTGAAGAACCATGTTTTGGTTTGAGGCACCTTTATGGGTTCTTTGAAGAACTATTTAAGGACACTGGTTTGAAAGGTTCTTTGTGGAACCAGAAATGGTTCTTCTGTGGCATCACTCTGAAGAACCATTTTCAGTTCCAGATGGCATTTTATTTTTTTCTGTGTAGAGTCTTCCCTGGTTGCCGGGCAACTGATAAGAGCCAAGAAATGTGGCACATACCTGCCAATATGAAAAAATCGACACAGTCGCTTTCTCGCCTAAAATAATTGATGATGAAATTGCATTCGAAAAATTGCAAAAGAATGAATAAAAACCTTCCCAACAGCTCTCTTCCTGGGCAGAGCTAGTGTGTAATGTTGGATAGCATCATAGCCCGGCTAACGTTAGCGTTTAGCAACGGCCTGGAAGAGTATAGCCCAATCGGACGCAGACTAGGGCGGGGCTTAATCCTAACGTGTGACCCCTGAGCCCATCAAGCACACCGGCACGGGATACTAACATGCTGTCCAAGTTTTAGGACTCGTTCCCGCAGCACTCCATTGTCTTCGTCGTTATGCTAAGCTAACTGAGTGCTAGCAGTAGCTTCATATTTACAGACACATGAATGGAACTGATCTTTTAACATCGTGGCACAAGAACATGTTTCAGAAAGCAAAACTGATTTAACCCAAAATGTTAAACTGCTCCTTTAAGAACTAACCTGCTAGCTAGCTATCCAGCTAGCAACATGTTAGCTATCCGGCTGCTTTTGGCACACCCACTAGTGATTTCATGTGTACATCAAATAACTCAAACTCTTTCTTCCACTGATGCTGACGCAGCTGGATCTTTGAGATTTGGTATTTTTCACCCAAATCTTGAACTGCCTTGTTTTTCCAAATCATCGTGAGTTTTCAGACTTTTACCAAACACCCACACTCCATGTTCAACTCTGGAGTGCTAATTGTTTTAGAAGCCTGAACCAATCTCTCACCTTCAGGGATTTGATGGTGTTGTTCCTCTTGAGGCCCATGGCGAGGTGGAGCGCTCCTTCAGGGGGGATTCGGTTGTTACTGTGGAGGGAAACAAAGAGAGAGAACAATAGAATAAGAAGTGTGTTGGCGTGTGAGGGAAGGATTCATAAAGGTTATTTATTATTCTAATCGTTATTATTCATCCGCGTAGCACTAATTACTTTTGGCTCTGTGAGGCGAGTTTAGTTTATCTTGAGTTCGGCTGAAGAAACTTAAAGTTATCACGGGTTTGGATTCACGGCTGAACCAAGAAGAGGACGTCTCCTGTTAGCACGACCAAGAGGATCCCATCACCCGTCACCAAGGCAACCAGCGGCCTGTACCTCACGTTCAGCTCCTCCAGGGAGGCGTTCTCCTTCAGGGCTCGTCCTAGAGCGACGGCTCCTTCTCCACCAAAGCCGTTGAACGTCAGGTCCACCGCTCGGAGGGAAATGTTTCCCTGAACAACGAAGAGAGAAGAACGTAAAGACGTTAAATAAGAAGTATTAACAGGATTAATGAGACCAGAGGAAGAGATTCAAAGAACAGATCTGATGTCATCGCCTCTTGGACCATCAGAACTCACTGTCCTCATCTCGTCTTCAAGACAGACTCGACTCCGTCTTCTGGGAGATGATGAATCAATCTCTCATGCCTCCATCACCTCATGCCTCCATCATATCATGCCTCCATCACCTCATGCCTCCATCACCTCATCCCTCCATCACCTCATGCCTCCATCATCTCATCCCTCCATCACCTCATGCCTCCATCACCTCATCCCTCCATCACCTCATGCCTCCATCACCTCATGCCTCCATCATCTCATGTCTCCATCACCTCATGCCTCCATCATCTCATGTCTCCATCACCTCATGCCTCCATCACCTCATGCATCCATCACCTCATGCCTCCATCACCTCATGCATCCATCACCTCATGCCTCCATCACCTCATGCATCCATCACCTCATGCATCCATCACCTCATCCCTCCATCATCTCATGCCTCCATCACCTCATGCATCCATCACCTCATGCCTCCATCATCTCATGCCTCCATCACCTCATGCCTCCATCACCTCATGCATCCATCACCTCATCCCTCCATCATCTCATGCCTCCATCACCTCATGCATCCATCACCTCATGCCTCCATCACCTCATCCCTCCATCATCTCATGCCTCCATCACCTCATGCATCCATCACCTCATGCCTCCATCATCTCATGCCTCCATCACCTCATGCCTCCATCATCTCATGCCTCCATCACCTCATGCCTCCATCACCTCATGCATCCATCACCTCATCCCTCCATCACCTCATCCCTCCATCATCTCATGTCTCCATCACCTCATGCCTCCATCACCTCATCCCTCCATCATCTCATGCCTCCATCACCTCATGCATCCATCACCTCATGCCTCCATCATCTCATGCCTCCATCACCTCATGCCTCCATCACCTCATCCCTCCATCACCTCATCCCTCCATCACCTCATGCCTCCATCACCTCATGCCTCCATCACCTCATGCCTCCATCACCTCATGCCTCCATCATCTCATGTCTCCATCATCTCATGCCTCCATCACCTCATGCCTCCATCATCTCATGCCTCCATCATCTCATGCCTCCATCATCTCATGCCTCCATCACCTCATGCCTCCATCATCTCATGCATCCATCACCTCATGCCTCTATCACCTCATCCCTCCATCACCTCATCCCTCCATCACCTCATGCCTCCATCATATCATGCCTCCATCATATCATGCCTCCATCATATCATGCCTCCATCATCTCATGCATCCATCACCTCATGCCTCAATCACATCATGCCTCCATCACCTCATGCCTCCATCACCTCATGCCTCCATCACCTCATGCCTCCATCATCTCATGCATCCATCACCTCATGCCTCCATCACCTCATACCTCCATCACCTCATACCTCCATCACCTCATCCCTCCATCACCTCATGCCTCCATCACCTCATGCCTCCATCACCTCATGCCTCCATCATCTCATGCATCCATCACCTCATGCCTCCATCACCTCATACCTCCATCACCTCATCCCTCCATCACCTCATGCCTCCATCACCTCATGCCTCCATCATCTCATGCCTCCATCATCTCATGCCTCCATCACCTCATGCCTCCATCATCTCATGCCTCCATCATCTCATGCCTCCATCACCTCATGCCTCCATCACCTCATGCCTCCATCATCTCATGCCTCCATCACCTCATGCCTCCATCACCTCATGCCTCCATCATCTCATGCCTCCATCATCTCATGCCTCCATCACCTCATGCCTCCATCACCTCATGCCTCCATCACCTCATGCCTCCATCATCTCATGCCTCCATCACCTCATGCCTCCATCACCTCATGCCTCCATCACCTCGAGTGTGAAGGCCAGAGCCACAGGATTCAGTTCTTATGACTCTTATAAGTATTTCACTGTATTGTCTGTTTTTATCTCTCTGTAGATTTGTAGATATTTTGTCCATAGTAAAAAAAGTAAAGTATAGTTTTCCGGTCTTGATTCCCAGGTCTCACCCCGAGGCCGTTGGCCAGCATCACAGCTCCGGCCCCTCGGATGGCGTTCCAGGCCAGGCTGAGCGACCTCAGGCCCGTGTTCTCAGACACAGCGTCTCCCAGGTGTCGGCCTCGGGGAGACAAGACAAATAAAGAAGGAGGACAAAAATATGTCAGGACGAACTTAAAGATCATTTCATAGTTAAACCAACAACTCTCAGTAAATGGCTCAAAACGAGTAAAAACCTTTATGACAGTCTGTCAGAGTTTGTGACGAGGGGGAAAAAAAATCTAAAATTAAAGATATTTTAGTTGCAAGAAAGTCTCAGAATAAATATTTATTCAAAATAAAATACCCCCGTCTGCACTCTGTGGGACACATGTCTCTCATTGAGGGTAGATTCACGATGCTGTGAATGTGAACAGTGACCACGGCCTAAAGCCAGAGAGGTGAGGACCAAAGAGGACCACAGAGAACCAAAGAGGACCACAGAGGACCAAAGAGGACCAAAGAAAACGAAAGAGGACCAAAGAGAACCAAAGAGGACCAAAGAGAACCAAACAAAACCAAAGAGGACCAAAGAGAACCAATGAAAACCAAAGAGGACCAAAGAGAACCAAAGAGGACCAAAGGGAACCAAAGAAAACCAAAGAGGACCAAAGAGGACCAAAGAAAACCAAAGAGGACCAAAGAGGACCAAAGAAAACCAAAGAGGACCAAAGAGGACCAGAGTGAGGCCTCGGGGGACACCATGTGACCTCTGAACCTGACTGCTCCTCTACCTGCCTCCTCTCCCAGAGCGTTGTGGCTCAGGTCCAGGTGCTGCAGCTTGGAGTTGTGGACCAGCGCCAGGCCCAGCTGCTCCACGGACCGGGCCGTGAGCCGGTTCCCCGACAGGTTGAGGCTCTGCAGGGTACCGTTCCCCCTCAGCATGGCGGCCACGGCTCCGGCCCCGAGGTCCCCCAGACGGTTGTGGGACAGGTCGACTTCTAGGGGTCAAGAGCAGGAGGAAGAGGAAGAGGACGGTTAAAAGAAGTTTAAGAGAAAGATGTTTTAGTGATTCTTTGTACTGGTCCCTCCTCTATACAGGTCCCTCCTCCTCCTCCTCCTTCAGTTGGCCTTCAGTGGTTGAGAGTGAGTACTGAACATCATATCATTGAGTTTTAGGATACACTGAGCACCTCTCTTTTCTCTTCTCTCTCTACTTATGGATGTTTAGGATACATTGAGCACCTCTCTACTCTTCTCTATCTCCTTATGGATGAATGTTCATCTCTCCATCACACATTATTAACTCTGCTTCCTCCCCGGAGTCCTTGTGACTCCAGGTCTCAGAGGGTCCTGGACCTGCTGGTCTGAGGCATCCTCCATGGACCTGCTGAGGCTCTTTTTATGAGGGAAGCCCCAAGAGAAAAATGTATGTTCTACTTTATTTTAAATCTGAGTGGATAAAAAGTATTTTTTCTCCATAAAGCTCCATCATCTGGTCAAACTAATGACGACTCACCTCTGACCTTCAGAGTTATCATGTTGGTTTATTTGAAATCAGAAATGCTGAATTATACACGCTGTTCAAAAGTTTGGGGTCAACCAGGCTATCTGGTGTTTTCCATGAAAACTCACTTTTATTTATCAGATGAATATAAAATATAGTCAAGACATTGACGAGGTTATAAATAATGATTCTTATTGTAAATATTAATGTAGTTCTTTTTGTATCTCAAAGGAAGGCCAGTTTTATAGCTTCTCTCACCAGCATAACTGTTTTCAGCTGCGCTTACATCAAAAGGGTTTTCAGGGTTTTGTACCCCTCCGTTAGTCTTCTAAGGCGATAACACAATGTACCATCTGAACACTGGAGATGGGCCTCTATACACCTATGTAGAGACTTCATTAAACACCAGAGAATAGTCATTTACACATTAACTATGTAGAGTTTATGATTCTTTTAATGTGATCATTGAAAAAAATAAGGACATTTCTAAGTTATTCCAAACTCTTGAAGGTTGTGTTCACCTTGGTGAATATTCTGTGATACTGTGTGTTTTTATAAAATTGCGAAAACCCCTGAAAGTTTAATGGCGGTGGAACCCACAGAGTCTCATGACATCACCAGTCCCCTCTTCAGGTCCTCCTCAGGTCCTCCTCAGCGTCTCCCAATGGCTCCAATATTAAACAACCCAGGACTCCATGGCGTGTGTATGATTGGGGTGAGACGAGGGGTGAGACGAGGGGTGTCACTTCTGAGAGTGAACAGGTGGGATGGAGAGCCAGTGAACTCACCTGTGATGTAACAGTTCTCCGTTAGCATCTGGGCTACAGCACCTCCTCCTGCTCCTTCCATCCAGTTACCCTGCAGGTTCAGCTGGAGCACCGAGGTGTTGGTTACCAGGGCAACGGCCACAGCTCTGGTGCCCTGCACACACACAACGGCATCTTGCTTCTGTTCACTGTGGTCTATTCTCTCCATCCATATTCCAGTTAGAGAGAGAAGATGAACTGATGCAGGTGGGCAGAGAGAGAGAGAGAGATAGAGAGAGGAGAGAGTGAGAGGGAGAGAGAGAGAGAGAGGGGGGGGAGAGAGGGAGAGAGAGAGGGGGGAGAGGGGGATATTGAACCTGCTAGAGGTAAAGAAGCAGAAGTTTCTCTGTGGGTCAGAACAATAAAATGTAGTTTCTCTCACAGCTAATGAGGAAGATGTCTGCGTGAAGCCTCTGTTAAAGTGGTCTGAGGAGGAGGAGGAGCGCAGAATAATATAGTGTGTTTTAATGCGTGCTGGGCTAACCCTGAGAACTGTTAAAGGATCAACTCTCCACTGTGGAGGAACCATCTCCTTGAAGCTGCATTGGATCTGACACACTGAGACCCAGAGGATGTTCTGATTGGTGCAGCCCTTCGGGGGGGGGGGATTGTGACTTGGAATTAATGAGTGAACATGTAGTGAACATATATGTCTGGGTGGGTTCGAGAGAGAGAGAGAGAGAGAGAGAGAGAGTTCAAATATGTGTCGATCTTTTTCGAGAGGTTGAATTGGGGGTCCAATTCGCCACCAGGGGGCAGCAGAAACAAGTTGTGAGCACACTATCCTAAACATGGAGTTCACGTACAGTGGAAGAGCTACAAACCAGTGGCGTCCCTAGGCTAAAAAACATCCGGGGCTAAATAATATAGTGTGTTTTAATGCGTGCTGGGCACGGATGTTTTTTAATTAGCCCCGAATGTTAATTTCAACAACAACAAAATTGACACACAAGTGGTTAACACCTCCAGGTCGCACGTGACGTCATTCACCCAAAACAGCGGAGTCAGACTGCCAGCAGGCGCACGTAGCAGCAAGCTGCTGTCTGAGAGTATTTCTATGTCTACAAATTTCGCTGCTTCACTCCTCTGGGCTAAGCCCAGCGCCGCCGCTCCCATAACGCGCATCGCTCTGCCGTGATACGCGCCGACACATCCGCGCACACAGGTGAGCACACTCTCACTAGAAAACTCACTAGCACCCCCCCCGTGAGAGTCGCTGTTCCCTAGACCTGGAGTCCAAATAATAATGTTTTAAAAACAGCTCTGGATGCATACCTGAGGGCCCAGCCCGCGGTGCATCATGGACAGCTCGCTGCTTTGCATGTGCCGCATGAAGTAAGAGGCGGGAGCCACCTGCAGCGCCCGGCACGCCTCCAGGTAACAGGCTTGACCCACCGGGTCGTACGCCTCCTCCTGGTCTGGTAGATATTTTGTCCATAGTAAAAAAAAGTATAGTTTTCGGTCTTGATTCCCAGGTCTCACCCGAGGTTGGCCGCGTTGTAACATCACAGCTCCGGCCCCTCGGATGGCGTTCCAGGCCAGGCTGAGCGACCTCAGGCCCGTGTTCTCAGACACAGCGTCTCCCAGGTGTCGGCCTCGGGGAGACAAGACAAATAAAGAAGGAGGACAAAATATGTCAGGACGAACTTAAAGATCATTTCATAGTTAAACCAACAACTCTCAGTAAATGGCTCAAAGCAGTAAAAACCTTTATGACAGTCTGTCAGAGTTTGTGCGAGGGGAAAAAATCTAAAATTAAAGATATTTTAGTTGCAAGAAAGTCTCAGAATAAATATTTATTCAAAATAAAATACCCCCGTCTGCACTCTGTGGGACACATGTCTCTCATTGAGGGTAGATTCACGATGCTGTGAATGTGAACAGTGACCACGGCCTAAAGCCAGAGAGGTGAGGACCAAAGAGGACCACAGAGAACCAAAGAGGACCACAGAGGACCAAAGAGGACCAAAGAAAACGAAAGAGGACCAAAGAGAACCAAAGAGGACCAAAGAGAACCAAACAAAACCAAAGAGGACCAAAGAGAACCAATGAAAACCAAAGAGGACCAAAGAGAACCAAAGAGGACCAAAGGGAACCAAAGAAAACCAAAGAGGACCAAAGAGGACCAAAGAAAACCAAAGAAAACCAAAGAGGACCAAAGAGGACCAAAGAAAACCAAAGAGAACCAAAGAGGACCAGAGTGAGGCCTCGGGGGACACCATGTGACCTCTGAACCTGACTGCTCCTCTACCTGCCTCCTCTCCCAGAGCGTTGTGGCTCAGGTCCAGGTGCTGCAGCTTGGAGTTGTGGACCAGCGCCAGGCCCAGCTGCTCCACGGACCGGGCCGTGAGCCGGTTCCCCGACAGGTTGAGGCTCCGCAGGGTACCGTTCCCCCTCAGCATGGCGGCCACGGCTCCGGCCCCGAGGTCCCCCAGACGGTTGTGGGACAGGTCGACTTCTAGGGGTCAAGAGCAGGAGGAAGAGGAAGAGGACAGTTAAAAAGTTTAAGAGAAAGATGTTTTAGTGATTCTTTGTACTGGTCCCTCCTCTATACAGGTCCTCCCTCCTCCTCCTCCTTCAGTTGGCCTTCAGTGGTTGAGAGTGAGTACTGAACATCATATCATTGAGTTTTAGGATACACTGAGCACCTCTTTTTTCTCTCTCTACTTATGGATGTTTAGGATACACTGAGCTCCTCTCTCCTCTCCTCTCTCCTTATGGATGAATCTTCATCTCTCCATCACACATTCCTAACTCTGCTTCCTCTCCTTGCGGCTTCAGGCCTCAGAGGGTCCTGGACCTGCTGGTCTGAAGCCTCCTCCATGGACCTGCTGAGGCTCTTTATGAGGAAGCCCCAAGAGAAAATGTATGTTCTACTTTATTTTAAATCTGAGTGGATAAAAGTATTTTTTCTCCATAAAGCTCCATCATCTGGTCAAACTAATGACGACTCACCTCTGACCTTCAGAGTTATCATGTTGGTTTATTTGAAATCAGAAATGCTGAATTATACACGCTGTTCAAAAGTTTGGGGTCAACCAGGCTATCTGGTGTTTTCCATGAAAACTCACTTTTATTTATCAGATGAATATAAAATATAGTCAAGACATTGACGAGGTTATAAATAATGATTCTTATTGTAAATATTAATGTAGTTCTTTTTGTATCTCAAAGGAAGGCCAGTTTTATAGCTTCTCTCACCAGCATAACTGTTTTCAGCTGCTTACATCAAAAGGGTTTTCAGGGTTTTGTACCCCTCCGTTAGTCTTCTAAGGCGATAACACAATGTACCATCTGAACACTGGAGATGGGCCTCTATACACCTATGTAGAGACTTCATTAAACACCAGAGAATAGTCATTTACACATTAACTATGTAGAGTTTATGATTCTTTTAATGTGATCATTGAAAAAAATAAGGACATTTCTAAGTTATTCCAAACTCTTGAAGGTTGTGTTCACCTTGGTGAATATTCTGTGATACTGTGTGTTTTTATAAAATTGCGAAAACCCCTGAAAGTTTAATGGCGGTGGAACCCACAGAGTCTCATGACATCACCAGTCCCCCTCTTCAGGTCCTCCTCAGGTCCTCCTCAGCGTCTCCCAATGGCTCCAATATTAAACAACCCAGGACTCCATGGCGTGTGTATGATTGGGGTGAGACGAGGGGTGAGACGAGGGGTGTCACTTCTGAGAGTGAACAGGTGGGATGGAGAGCCAGTGAACTCACCTGTGATGTAACAGTTCTCCGTTAGCATCTGGGCTACAGCACCTCCTCCTGCTCCTTCCATCCAGTTACCCTGCAGGTTCAGCTGGAGCACCGAGGTGTTGGTTACCAGGGCAACGGCCACAGCTCTGGTGCCCTGCACACACACAGCGGCATCTTGCTTCTGTTCACTGTGGTCTATTCTCTCCATCCATATTCCAGTTAGAGAGAGAAGATGAACTGATGCAGGTGGGCAGAGAGAGAGAGAGAGATAGAGAGAGGAGAGAGTGAGAGGGAGAGAGAGAGAGAGAGGGGGGGGAGAGAGGGAGAGAGGGGGGAGAGGGGGATATTGAACCTGCTAGAGGTAAAGAAGCAGAAGTTTCTCTGTGGGTCAGAACAATAAAATGTAGTTTCTCTCACAGCTAATGAGGAAGATGTCTGCGTGAAGCCTCTGTTAAAGTGGTCTGAGGAGGAGGAGGAGGAGCGCAGAATAATATAGTGTGTTTTAATGCCTGCTGGGCTAACCCTGAGAACTGTTAAAGGATCAACTCTCCACTGTGGAGGAACCATCTCCTTGAAGCTGCATTGGATCTGACACACTGAGACCCAGAGGATGTTCTGATTGGTGCAGCCCTTCGGGGGGGGGGGATTGTGACTTGGAATTAATGAGTGAACATGTAGTGAACATATATGTCTGGGTGGGTTCGAGAGAGAGAGAGAGAGAGAGAGAGAGAGAGTTCAAATATGTGTCGATCTTTTTCGAGAGGTTGAATTGGGGGTCCAATTCGCCACCAGGGGGCAGCAGAAACAAGTTGTGAGCACACTATCCTAAACATGGAGTTCACGAGCTACAACCCAGTGGCGTCCCTAGGCTAAAAAACATCCGGGGCTAAATAATATAGTGTGTTTTAATGCGTGCTGGGCACGGATGTTTTTTAATTAGCCCCGAATGTTAATTTCAACAACAACAAAATTGACACACAAGTGGTTAACACCTCCAGGTCGCACGTGACGTCATTCACCCAAAACAGCGGAGTCAGACTGCCAGCAGGCGCACGTAACAGCAAGCTGCTGCCTGAGAGTATTTCTATGTCTACAAATTTCGCTGCTTCACTCCTCTGGGCTAAGCCCAGCGCCGCCGCTCCCATAACGCGCATCGCTCTGCCGTGATACGCGCCGACACATAGAGTAGAGACTGTGTCTGTCCCACGGCCACTTCAATTAAATAAATCAAAAGTAAGCAGAAGAGGAGTCGTACACAATAACCTTATACAAGTTAACACAATTATTTCAGCAGTGCAACAAAATAGGTCTATTAAATGTGGTCTCCTAAATATTCGATCTCTGTCATCTAAAGCTGTGTTACTGAATGATTTAATATCAGATAATCACATTGATTTATGTTGCCTAACTGAAACCTGGCTGAGCCATGAAGAATATGTCTGCCTGAATGAATCGACTCCTCCAAGTCATATTAATACTCACATTCCTCGAGGCACAGGTCGAGGAGGTGGAGTAGCAACCATCTTTGAATCGAGCCTATTAATTAATCCTCAACCAAAATTACACTACACCTCATTTGAAAGCCTTGTTCTTAGTCTTTCACATCCAACCTGGAAAACACTACAGCCAATTCGATTTGTGATTCTGTACCGCCACCAGGTCCATATTCAGAGTTTATATCTGAATTCTCAGAATTTATATCAAGTTTGGTTCTTAAAACCGATAAAGTTATTATTGTTGGAGATTTTAATATCCATGTGGATGTTGATAATGATTGCCTTAGTGCTGCATTCATCTCCTTGTTGGACTCGATTGGCTTCTGTCAGAGAGTACAGAAACCCACTCACAGCTTTGGCCACACGCTTGATCTTGTTCTTACTTATGGCGTTGACATTGAGCATTTGAACGTCTTCCCACAGAATCCTCTTCTGTCAGACCACAACCTCATAACTTTTGAATTTATACTACGGAGTGTACTCCGTTAGTCAAAAGTTTCTACACTAGATGTCTAACTGATAGTGCTGTAGCTAAATTTAAAGCGATTCCTTCTGTATTTGATTCGATACCACGTCTCAATATAACAGAGGACTCCTGGTCTAACTTTAGTCCGTCCCAGATTGATCATCTTGTTGACAGTGCCATAGGCTCTCTGAGAATGACACTGGACTCGATAGCCCCTCTGAAGAAGAAGACAGTGAGGAAGAGGAGGTTTGCTCCTGGTATAACCCTCAGACCCGCAAACTGAAGCAAGCGTCACGAAAGCTTGAGCATATGGCGTTCAACTAATCTCGAAGAATCCCGCTTAGTTTGGCGAGATAGTCTTAAAACATATAAGAAGGCCCTCCGTAATGCCAGAGCAGCCTATTACTCATCAATAATAGAAAAAATAAAACAACCCCAGGTTTCTCTTCAGCACTGTAGCCAGGCTGACAGAGAGTCACAGCTCTGTGGAGCCGAGCATTCCTATAAACCTTAGTGGTAATGACTTTATGAACTTCTTTAATGAAAAGATTTTAACTATTAGGGACAAGATTAATAATCTCTTGCCCATAACCAGTGCCAATCTGTCCTCAAGTGGAATGGCCTTGGAAACCGCTGTATGCCCTGGTGTATATTTGGAGAGATTTTCTCCTATCAACCGTGACCAATTATTTTCAACGGTTTCTACTTCGAACACGTCTACCTGTCTCTTGGACCCCATCCCGACGAGGCTGCTTAAAGACGTTTTGCCTTTAATTGGCGGCTCTCTATTAGATATTATCAATGTGTCTCTGCTAACAGGCCACGTACCACACTCCTTCAAGGTGGCTGTTATTAAACCTCTCCTGAAGAAGCCCACTCTGGATCCAGAGGTATTGGCTAACTACAGACCGATCTCTAACCTCCCCTTCCTCTCCAAGATCCTTGAGAAAGTGGTCGCAAATCAGTTGTGCGACTTTCTACATCATAATAGTTTATTTGAGAAATTTCAATCAGGATTTAGAAAACACCACAGCACCGAGGCGGCACTGGTGAAAATTACAAATGACCTCTTAATGGCAGCAGATAAAGGACTCCTCTCTGTCCTGGTCTTGTTAGACCTTAGTGCTGCATTCGACACCATTGACCATGACATCCTGTTACAGAGACTGGAGCAGTCGATTGGCATTTCAGGCACGGCACTAATTTGGTTTAAATCCTATTTATCAGATCGATCTCAGTTTGTATTTGTAAACGATGACGCCTCGATAACCACCAACGTTAATCACGGAGTTCCACAAGGTTCTGTGCTTGGACCAATTTTATTTACCTTATACATGCTTCCTTTGGGCAATATTATCAGGAAACACTCCATAAACTTTCATTGTTATGCAGATGACACTCAACTATATTTATCGATAAAACCAGAGGAGAGCAACCAACTCTGTAAAATTCAAGCATGTCTTAAAGACATAAAAACATGGATGACCTGCAACTTCTTGATGTTAAACTCAGACAAAACCGAAGTAATTTTAATCGGCCCTGAGCACCTCAGAGATCAATTATCTGGTGATGTGGATTCTGTAGACGGCATTGCCCTGGCATCCAACACCACTGTAAAGAATCTTGGCGTTATCTTTGATCGGGACTTGTCCTTTAACTCCCACGTAAAGCAAATCTCAAGGACTGCATTCTTTCATCTACGTAATATTTCAAAAATCAGGCACATCTTGTCTCATAAAGATGCAGAAAAATTGGTTCACGCGTTCGTTACTTCGAGACTGGATTACTGCAACTCCTTATTAGCAGGCTGCTCTAATAAATCTCTTAGGTCCCTCCAGTTGATCCAGAATGCTGCAGCTCGTGTTCTCACTAAAACTAAGAAAAGAGATCACATCACTCCTGCACTAGCTGCTCTGCACTGGCTCCCAGTAAAATCAAGAATCACTTTTAAAATTCTTCTCTTAACCTACAAAGCCTTGATTGGTGATGCTCCATCATATCTTAAGGAGCTTGTCGTACCATATTGCCCCACTAGAGAGCTACGCTCACTAAATGCGGGACTACTTGTAGTTCCTAGAGTCTTAAAAAGTAGAATGGGGCCAGAGCCTTTGGTTATCAAGCTCCTCTTTTATGGAACCAGCTTCCAATTTCAGTCCGGGAGGCAGACACAGTTCCTCTTTGACAGAGCTTATAGTTAGGGCTGAATCAGGTTTGCCCTGGTCCAGCCCTTGATATGCTGCTATAGGCTTATAGCTGCCGGGGACGTTTTAGGATGCACTGAGTACCTATCTCCTCTTTTTCTCTCCTTAAGGATGAATTTTCATCTCTCAATCACACGTTACTAACTCTGCTTTCTCCCGGAAGTCCTTTTGACTTTACGTCTCATGGGGTCATCGGACCCTATGAGACGGCATAGATCCTATCTGCCTGATGGATCGTCTGGGTCGTGGAATTCCTGCTCATGACTACGCCACTGTCCTGTTGAGACTCCGCCTACTCCTCCCCACCGCCATCTGCCTGATGGATCGTGGAGGTCTCCATCGTGGAATATGCCTACTATGAACTATTCATACACTCTGTCATATTCATTGAATGTATTTTAACTCTAAATCTGTCCTTCTGTACACATTACATCTATTGCATCTGTCCATCCTAGGAGAGGGATCCTCCTCTGTTGCTCTCCTGCAGGTTTCTTCCCTTTTTCCCCCTGAAGGGTTATTTGGGAGTTTTTCCTGGTCCGATGTGAGGTTTTGGGGCAGGGATGTCTATGTGTACAGATTGTAAAGCACTCCGAGACAAATTTGTAATTTGTGAAATTGGGCTATACAAATAAACTGAATTGAATTGAATCCGCGCACACAGGTGAGCACACTCTCACTAGAAAAACTCACTAGCACCCCTTCGTGAGAGTCGCTGTTCCCTAGACCTGGAGTCCAAATAATAATGTTTTAAAAACAGCTCTGGATGCATACCTGAGGGCCCAGCCCGCGGTGCATCATGGACAGCTCGCTGCTTTGCATGTGCCGCATGAAGTAAGAGGCGGGAGCCACCTGCAGCGCCCGGCACGCCTCCAGGTAACAGGCTTGACCCACCGGGTCGTACGCCTCCTCCTGGTCTGCAGAGTTGAGACAACATGGAGACAACATGGAGACAACATGGAGACAACATGGAGACAATGTGGAGACAATGTGGAGACAGCATGGAGACAACATGGAGACAACATGGAGACAACATGGAGACAACGTGGAGACAACATGGAGACAACATGGAGACAATGTGGAGACAACATGGAGACAACATGGAGACAATGTGGAGACAGCATGGAGACAACGTGGAGACAACATGGAGACAACATGGAGACAACACGGAGACAATGTGGAGACAGCATGGAGACAACGTGGAGACAACATGGAGACAACATGGAGACAATGTGGAGACAATGTGGAGACAGCATGGAGACAACGTGGAGACAACATGGAGACAACATGGAGACAACGTGGAGACAACATGGAGACAACATGGAGACAATGTGGAGACAACATGGAGACAATGTGGAGACAATGTGGAGACAGCATGGAGACAACGTGGAGACAACATGGAGACAACATGGAGACAACCCGGAGACAACATGGAGACAACGTGGAGACAACATGGAGACAACATGGAGACAATGTGGAGACAATGTGGAGACAGCATGGAGACAACGTGGAGACAACCCGGAGACAACATGGAGACAACGTGGAGACAACATGGAGACAACATGGAGACAATGTGGAGACAACATGGAGACAACATGGAGACAATGTGGAGACAATGTGGAGACAGCATGGAGACAACGTGGAGACAACATGGAGACAATGTGGAGACAGCATGGAGACAACATGGAGACAACCCGGAGACAACATGGAGACAATGTGGAGACAATGTGGAGACAACATGGAGACAACCCGGAGACAACATGGAGACAATGTGGAGACAACATGGAGACAATGTGGAGACAATGTGGAGACAACATGGAGACAATGTGGAGACAATGTGGAGACAACCCGGAGACAACATGGAGACAACGTGGAGACAACATGGAGACAATGTGGAGACAACATGGAGACAACATGGAAACAATGTGGAGACAACATGGAGACAATGTGGAGACAATGTGGAGACAGCATGGAGACAACATGGAGACAACCCGGAGACAACATGGAGACAACGTGGAGACAATGTGGAGACAACATGGAGACAATGTGGAGACAACATGGAGACAACATGGAGACAACCCGGAGACAATGTGGAGACAACGTGGAGACAACATGGAGACAACGTGGAGACAACATGGAGACAACATGGAGACAATGTGGAGACAACGTGGAGACAACATGGAGACAACATGGAGACAATGTGGAGACAACGTGGAGACAACATGGAGACAATGTGGAGACAACATGGAGACAATGTGGAGACAACATGGAGACAACATGGAGACAACGTGGAGACAACGTGGAGACAACATGGAGACAATGTGGAGACAACGTGGAGACAACATGGAGACAACGTGGAGACAACATGGAGACAATGTGGAGACAACATGGAGACAATGTGGAGACAACATGGAGACAACGTGGAGACAATGTGGAGACAACATGGAGACAATGTGGAGACAACATGGAGACAACATGGAGACAATGTGGAGACAACGTGGAGACAACATGGAGACAATGTGGAGACAACATGGAGACAACGTGGAGACAACATGGAGACAATGTGGAGACAACATGGAGACAACATGGAGACAATGTGGAGACAACATGGAGACAATGTGGAGACAACACGGCTGTCTGAGTCACTGTCTACACCTCTTCAATAGACCTGCATGTCTCCTTCATGTCAGATGGTTTCAGACGATGACCCTGGAGACACATTTTCATGACTCAGGTCATGAGGACACATATGGGCGGAGCTAGGGGACCTCTTACTTATGGTACTTTTGTAGTTCGACTTTCTTGAAGAAATTTTACTTTCTTGTATTCTTGTTGTTCTTAGTTTGTACTCTAGGTTCATTCGCTTATTGTAAGCTAAATGACATGTAATGTAATGTGGGCGGAGCTACTGGAGCTTCTTCTTCCACAAGAAGATAGAGGCGAGAGAGGAACCAACAGACTAACACCCAGGGGGGGGGGGGCTCTGCTTCATTGATGAAGACTCACCGTCAGAATACTTACACTCACCTGTGGAGGTCATGAGTCATATTCTCACCTGGACCGAACATTCAGACTCACGTGGTTCACTTCAAACACCTTTTTGTCTTTAAACCTCCCCTCCTTACCGTCCAGCTCCAAGTCGGTGTCGTAGTCCTCATCAGAGATCTCCTCCTCCTCCTGCTCCTCCTGCTCCTCCTCACTTTCACCTCCGTCTGGTCCACGCTCAGCGCCTCCCGTCCTTCTTCCTCCTCGCTGGATGGAGAAGGAGAAGCGAGACGTCGCTACTCCTCTCAGAATGAAATCGATGCCTACACAAAGGAAGAGCCCCTCCCCTCCTCCCCCCCACTCCTTTCTTCACCTCCCTTTGACCTCTATCCTACAGCCTCTGCTCATCTTATTTTAGGTGTGTGGTGCGTCCTCTACACATTCCTCTAGTCGTCGATCTCCAGGTTGACTCTCTGAATGAGTTCATGCATGTTGCCCCCCGCCCCTGAGATGGTGTCTATCTAGAGAAATGGTGCATGTCTTAATGTACTCTTGCAGGTGAAGAACTCATACAGGTGCCCCCCCCACCACCGGCCTCTTCTCGCTTTCCCTCTGTTCAACTTTACCTCCTCCAGCTTCTCCCGCCCTGCTCCTGCGTCCTGGTCCTCCGGCCCCGGAGCCGTCAGCAGCTCGGTGGATGACTTCTTCCCCTGGTCCATGACCGCGAGTCACGGGGACTCTGTGGAGGTGTTCTGGTGTGTGTGTGTGTGAGAAGGGGAATCACTGCACTGCATTTGATCAGCAAGGTGTGTGTGTGTGTGTTCATGCAACCTATCCTGCTCAATGGGAGGGTCAAATTCTTTGGGCCAATGAGAAAAGGACTCCCGATGGCAGACCACCAAACAGAAGTCCTCGTGGAGAAAACAAAGTTTCTCTCTTTGTTGTGTTGACACGTTTCCCTGACGACGAGACAGTCGCCGAGTCGCTTTCAGAGGCAGGAAGGGGAGGGGGAGCAAAGGGCTCGTTTGAGTAGAAAGATTCAACATCGAAATCTGACCTTCAAGCTGCTCGTCTCATAACCGAAGCCTCCCCCCTTCATTCTCTCCCCCTTCTCCCCACCCTCCAGCTCCTCCCTCCCTTCTCCCCCCCCCCTTCTCTCCTCTCAGACAAGAACAGAACAAGATGCCGACATGTTGTGTAAATGTTTCTCTTTATTGTGTAAAGTCTTTTTGCAGAAGCATCAAATGTAATAATACGAGGTGATGAGCGGCGGGCGTCGTCACGGCAACGAGACCAAACACACAAACTCCTCAGCCTGACGTCTCATCCTCAGCATGTTTACAAATCATCATCTCCGCCACCGAGGCCTCCGATATATATATGATGTTTTATAACACGTTTTATATTATATATGATGTTTTATAACACGATTTATATTATGTGTGATGTTTTATAACATGTGTTAATGCCGCGGTCGTGTTTTTGTACTTTAGTGTTTTAACCATCAGGATCCTGTGGAGCTCATTGACATCTTCAACATACATTCTTAGAAAAGATCAAAGTGTTTTTCTTTTTAATATTGTATACTTTGTCTTTGAATATATATCTCTGTAGAAGCTAATATATATTATATTAGCAGAAGATAATGGAGAGGAGACGTTTGGGGGGGGGGGGTCACATGAGGTCAACATGAGTGGATTCTGAAAGAAATGCCCCCCCCCCCGAAAAGAAATAAAAATAAAAACGACATATACTCTGCAGCCACGAGGAAACGTTTGAAAATCTGACTGGTTTGAGAAAACACACACACACACGGACGGACGGACACACACCTGAGCACATGCGTGTTTTACACCCACGTGTAGAGAGAGGCGCACACTTACGGTGATCTCTGTGACACACACACAGACACACACACACACATGCATGCTGATGCTAACGAGCTGGTGTCAGGTCACAGTGAGAGGGTGGTGTGTGTGTGTGTGTGTGTGTGTCTGTGGGCAGAGGAGTTGATGTAAGGCAAGAGGAGCTGTGACGCTGATATATGTCAATAAATGTAAACATGAAGCTGATATCTGGTCAGTAGATCTGGTGTGAAAGGAGTTTATATTTTATTATTTAGTGTTCAGGAGAGGAAAAGTTTGACTAGATCCGCTAACGTCGGCACGCTGAATCGGACGCTTTACAGCCAGAAGCCCTGTTAGCTTAGCATAGAGACACAGGGGGGGGGGGGGGGCAGGGGCATTGGCCCATTGTTCTGGTTTTATTTAGCTGAAGTCACGCCCCCCCAAACCTAACTTTATCCCATCTGAAAAAATAAACGTCACCTCCTGAATCAAATATAATAATAATAATTTAAACGATGTCCCCTCACAACAATTATATGATGTGACACATTAACATTTTCCATAACACATCAAACTAAGAAATATTAAAATCTGAGAGGCCTGGAGAAGTTTTAAAGTTACTATATTTGTCATTCATCAGACTCTTTCCTCATTGGCTGCTTGTGGTTTGGGGACACATGTCAACATGTGATGTGGGGAGAGGGGGTGGACACACAGAGGCTGAAGCATCGAGATGAACTGACGGCTCAGAGATCATAAGTCAGCTCAGAGGTCAGAGGTCAGCTCAGGCTGGGACAGAATCAACGTTTTCATAATTCAGGGAACATTTTGCGTGCAGAAAATCAGTTTTCCAGTCGTAGTTTCCACATGCATGAACATCAGTAATCTCCCCTTTGATTATTAAAAGAACATAAGAGTGCAGCCCAACTGCATCCTCTCTTGAACATAACGTCTGATGTTCATCACACGGCGTCCTCCCTGATAAAAAAGCCTTGAGCCGTTTCACTGGAACAATAAACACAGAGTATATTATATTTACTGAGTATATGCTCGTCTGGGTCATGCGTCACAATGAGGCACGGGGGGGGGGGGGGGGGGCACACTATGAATCAAGATGATCCATTTATAATGTTCTGGGAGTTTCATCAACGAGAGGACAGAACATGTTTCCAACTTGCTACGATATAAATTTGCGGAGCAGAAACAATAAAGTGGAATATAAAAAAGAAAAAAAGAAGAAAAGAAACACTTGTAGGTTTTTTTTACAGTACAAAAGTTGGCACAGTATTTCTTTCACGGCGCCGCCGCGTCGTCGTCTCCTGTAAGCACCGCCCCCTCACAGACCAGAGCAGAACACCCTGAGAGGAGACACAAGGAGACGTGACCGTCACCACTCGTCACGGCTGCTGATGGTTACATGTGACCTCAGTGACGTTGTGTTCTGCTCCTATGAGCAAGGCACGTGAAGGGTCTAATCCTGAATGCAGAACATGGAGCAGAGCCACTTGCTCTTCAATCTAATCCCGTTGGTTTTAAAAGCGTTCCCATGGTTACCGACTCAAACGAGGCCGCGAGCACATCGGCGTCACCGCTAGCACAGCGAGCTGATAACAAGGATGAATAAGAAACGCGTCGCAGATCTTTAGCGCCCCGCGCAGACGAGTCCAGCTAACGAGACAAGTTTCTTTAATGTGTGTGTGTGTGTGTGTGTAGACATGCTGGTTTTATTGGTCCTTATGGGCCCAGCTGCAGATATTCACCTGTTGATGATTTGTCGTGACATATTTCATTCCGTGAATCACGAATCGATGAAGACTGTTGAACATCTACACTTTGAGAGGAGGATACTTTAATGACCTCTGCTGGAAACAGAGGTCAACAACATACTCGTCTGACTCCTTCTTGCTCTCCTCGTTGAAGGCGATGGACTCCGAGCGCAGCCGGTTGGTGACCTCGTAGGTCCTCAGGGTGACCCCAAAGATGTCCTCATGGTACCGGTTCTCATCCTGGAGACGGAGGGATGGAGAGATGGAGAGAGAGAGATAGATAGATAGGGATAGAGAGAGAGAGAGGGACATACATATGAGATGGATATTGTTTTGTGGTCACTTGCATAAGTTAACGTAGAAGCAGCTGAATCTCTGCAGTGGAGGGACAACTTCCTGTTGACTGTTCCCAGATCTCAGGCAGGATCTCTCCCCCCTTCTCTCTCTCTCACCCGCAGCTTGCTGATGAAGAAGCCGGCGTCCTCCAGCGTCATGCCGGCCTGCTGCTTGATGACGTGCTGGATGGTCTTGAGGACGTCTCCGGCCATCGTCACGTCCCCGCACACGTACAGGTGCCCTCCCTCCTCCTTCAGGCAGCGGTACACCTCCTCCGCCAGCTGCTCGCGCAGAACATCCTGGACATATTTCTGACAAGAGGGCGGAGGAGGAGGCATGAGGAGTGGTGAGGGCAGGAAGCCATGTGGGAGGAAAGGAATCACAAAAGTAGAAACTGGAGACATGAGGAGAAACTCTTATTCTATACTACGTGTGCAGCAAAAAAACGACAGAATGTGTTCCTGATAAACAGAAAACAACCTCACAGAACAATAAGGGTTCTTTAAGAGGCTTTGTGGTTCTACGAAGAAGCATCACCTACTGAAGAACCATTTACGGTTCTTTGAGTCACCTTTAAAGGTTCTTTGATGAACTCTTTAAAGAAATGGTTCTCTAAGAACCCTGTTGTTAAAGGTTCTTGTGTAACCTTAAATGGGGCCTTAAAGAAGTTTTTTGAAGGTTCCTTGAGACAACTTTATAGGTTCTCTGAAGAACCCTTTAAGGAAATGGTTCTTTAAAGAACCCTGTTACCGGTTCTTTGTGGAACCAGAAATGGGGCCGATTCTTGAAGGTTCTCTGAGACACCTTTATAGGTTCTTTAAAGTACTCTTTAAGGAAATGATTCTCTAAAGAACCTTGGTTTGAAAGGTTCTTTGAGGAACCAGAAATGGGGCCTTCAATAATCCATAGAAGAAACATTTCTGGTTCCACAAAGAACCTTTCAAACCAGGGTTCTTTAGAATACCATTTCCTTAAAGAGTTCTTTAAAGAACCATTTCCTCAAATACTTCTTCAAAGAGCCTATAAAGGTGTCTCAAATAACCTGAAATGGTTCTTCTATGGCACCACTCTGAAGAACCATGTTTCAAAGCAGCAGGGCCTTGGAGGAGCGAGGTGACGCCCGGTACCTTTGGCTTCTCAGGTTCTCTGGAGTAGGCCGTGTACAGCTCCTTGAACACGCCCTTGTTCTTGGCCTGGATCGTCTCCTCCTTGTAGATGTGGTCCACCTCAGACTGCCGGCAGCCGAACACCAGGACCATGGGGCTCGGCTCAACCCCTAAAGAACCGGTGACAGGCGGCGGTGCTTCTGTTGAGCGTTTTCACTGGAGTAGTAATAACTAGTAATACATAGTCATAAATACATCTTCAGGGAACCAGAGGAACAGTAACCCACCGTCGTGCTCCAGGTCGTAGAGTCTCTGCTGCCAGAAGCTTCTGAAGGGGGCGATGCCGGTTCCCGGTCCCACCAGGATACAAGGGGCTTGCTTGTCTTTGGGAAGTCGGAACGATGCTGCACTAAAGAATGGAAATACACGAAAAACAATGAAAATGTCCGTAAGGTCATTTTTACTGAAAGTCATTATTTTTTAAGTACACTTATTGGCTTTAGTTGTATAGAAAATATGTTTACTGCTCACATCATGAAGCTACACAGCTGACTGAAACTAGACAGTCCCAGTAAAAGTCTGAAGCACCTCTTCAGGTCTAGAGCTCCTCTTCAGGTCTGAAGCTCCTCTTCAGGTCTAGAGCTCCTCTTCAGGTCTGGAGCTCCTCTTCAGGTCTAGAGCTCCTCTTCAGGTCTAGAGCTCCTCTTCAGGTCTAGAGCTCCTCTTCAGGTCTGGAGCTCCTCTTCAGGTCTGGAGCTCCTCTTCAGGTCTAGAGCTCCTCTTCAGGTCTAGAGCTCCTCTTCAGGTCTAGAGCTCCTCTTCAGGTCTAGAGCTCCTCTTCAGGTCTAGAGCTCCTCTTCAGGTCTAGAGCTCCTCTTCAGGTCTGTTGTAATGGGGTTCTGTGGGGATGTTCTCTATAATTAAGGAAGTTACTGGTCCCAGCTGAGCGTTAGCCGGGGCCCATAATGCCCTTTTAGCTTTTTCTTTAGATTAAAGGAATACTCGATGCACAAACCACCATTTGTGGGATCGTAACTTCTTGGAGAAAACCTTTTTTCCTGCATGGCTCGAAGAATTAAAAAATTGAGTAGATTCTTTCTCAACTGAAATAAAAGGTGCCATCTTCATACGGCGCATGACGGACATCAGAGGGGTCTCGGTCTATGGCTAGAAAGCAGTTTAGCTTATTATCCTTAACACGTCCACATGTCAACATGTCAACATGTCCACGCAGGGTGTGGACTCTTGACATGTTGACATGTTAAAAAAAACCTGAACCACCACGTGGGGATGATATTTACCCGCGGACGAAGCACGGAACAATCTCCCCGTCCTCGATCCGGTTGAGCCACGATGAGCAGACGCCGTGGTGGACCGGCCCCGTGCCGCCTGGAAGGGAAGAGGATTACCAAGCCGACACTTCACCTCTTCTTCTTCCTACTTCTCTTTGGGTGCATAAACTAACAGGAGAGTCTCTTTCTCTCTTTCTCTCTCTCAAATTACAGTAATCAGTAATTCCACCGTTGCCTTTACAATCACAGTAACACGTTGAGCACGAGTCACATTACAAGCAGCGACGAGTCGAGCGCTCTAAGCGCGGTGGTGTTTGCCGACTACCTGCCGGGCCGAGCGTATCGATGCTAATTACAAAGGTATGGAGCAGTAAGAGCCGCGTGACGCACTCCGACTGCACCACGAGCAGCTCGAGCTTTGTGTTCGCTCCCTGCATCGTTCCACTTGCAGTCGTGGTCTGGTTGATAACTACGATCGATCTTCATGGAGCTATCGGAGTTCCCGGAGTCATTTGACTTCTGGAGTCTCTGCAGCCACCTTGAACGAGTCTTTTTACCCCAAACTGAACCGGAGGAGGAAACTGAGCGTAAACACCCATCGGTTCCTTCAGAGTCAGGACTAGACGCGGTTTACTGGTTTATTTAGTAGATCTTCAGACATGTCGAGAAGGCCTCCAAGCAGTTGTGTCGTAGTTTACTTCCATGTGTGTCCGAGATGTCCTCTAGAGAGACAGAAGGCTTTTCATGAGACTAAAGAGACGTCGGCTTGGACCCCACATTTCTATCAGTTCACAGTGTCACGACGTCTCCACCTTCATAGTTATATTCATCCTGCCTGTTTAATGAACTCTCTTGTCCTCCTCACCTGATTGTCCCTCATTCCCTTCACCTGGTCCTCACGCCCTTCTCACCTGCAGCCCATCGCCTCATTAGTCCCTCACTATTCAGCTCCCTCACTTCCACTTGTCCTCTGCCAGATGGTCTTGTGGGTCATTGCCAAACTCTCCAGTATATTCAACATATTATTCCTGCCTGCCTGTTCTGACCTTGTTCTGACCTCCGATTCTTTGCCTTCCCCCTTTTGGATTTGTTGCCCTATTGGCCTGACCTGCCTGAATGGACGAGTAAAGATCCTCCTCTCTCATTCCTGTTTCCGAGTCGTGCTTTTGGGTTCCAGTCCCTGTAACCCTTACACACAGTCCAGGTGGACGTCTGTGCAAAAGCTGCAGGAATCCACTCACTGCTACACTGAGACATCGAAGGAGAGGACGGACAACAACAACGAAGAGCCACCGCAACGCTGGCAGGAAAATAACTATTTCCGCGCGTAATGGGAGCTTCAGAGGTTCGTCTGCTCGCCGGTGGCAGAAAGATGGCGGAGCAACCTGCAGCTCCATGTCCTCGGAGAGGCACGGGTCCTTACCTCGGGACTGGTAGGAGACCACGGCCACGGTGAGGTGGATCTCCCCCGGGTGGAGGTCCGGAGAGGAGCTGATGGAGTAGTAGCGGGGCTGCAGCAGGGGCAGCTGGGTGAGCAGCAGGGTGGAGGGCATCTGGACGGAGGGGAACTCCTCCAGCACCTCCACCATCGTCGGGTTGTTGTACCACTTCCACTCCTCGTACTCCTGCAAGCCCTGTGGCGTCACGCCGAGAGAGAGAAAGAAAAGAGGAGGGGATGGAGACACGAGGAGTTGTGTATTGGGTTTTTAATTTGCGTGTCTTGGTGAGTTCTGCCAACTCTTCCGACGCAGAGCGCCAAGCGGCGCCGCTCTCCATTGGCCGCCCGCCCGCCGCCGTGTGTCATCGCTGACGTCTGAGTGTGATGCATTTAGAGCTCCGCCACCGGCGCTCACACACAACAGAGGAATAAACCTCGAGACATCCCTTGTGTTGTTCTCAGGCTCCGGATGATGACGCCTGGCGGGGCTCCACGTTTGAACCGCTCGATGTTCAATGAGAGAACGCGTTTCTTTCAGGGTCACAGGGCTTTTCAGGGGTAGATATAGTTTGTTTACCTGAGATGTCTTTTATAACTTTAGGAATTCAAATTCAAGAGAATCCTGCTTCCATAACTCATGGATAAACAGAAACATCCGACTGATAGAAACCTCCTGAAACCTTTACAACGTGTGTATAAATAATCTCTCCTATGATCTGCGGGGCTGGATCTACCTTCCATCGTCTCCTCTAGCGTTGCTGTGTGTGTGTGTGTGTGTGTGTGTCACCACGTGGCCTCAGCCAGCCTCTCCACACACTGACAACATGGAGAGTGAGTCGTGGGAGGCGTTGACGGGGTGAGACGATCACCACCTCCTGCTGTACGTATACATCAGTGCACAAAGACTCTTCTTTACGTCTCGTATGGCGAGCATGAGCAGTGCGTCGCCTCGTTGTGCCCTGAACACACGCCGACTCGTTATAGAACAGAGTTCTGATGGGAAGGGAGAAGAGCTGCGTACAGGCGGCTCACCAATGGCAACAGAAAAGAAAGAGTGTGTATTTCTGGACGTAGCCTACGCACATACACACACACACACATCCCTTTAGCCAGCGCAGCTCACTGAAGGTCAGCGGCAAGTCAAAGTGAATTCACCTTGCTGAGGAGCTCCAGCTTCTTCCTCTGCTTGTCGTTAGTTGCCAGAGTGGCAAACTGCTGCAGCAGCACGGGGCTGGGGGGGGTGGTGATGTCCAGGAAGTACTGGAAGGCCTGGTAGATGGTGCAGGGAGGGATGCGGGTCTCGTTGGTCCAGTTGCTGATTGCACCTGCAGAAAGAACGACGGGTTTAAGCTGCTTGTTTCACATTAAAGGACAAAGTGTGACGTGGTAAGACATCCGGTCAACCGTCCCCCTCAAGTCTAGAGAGCCTTCACAGCTTCTTTTAGCTTTTTAAACCGGCAAACTCTCACCAACCCCAATCCCAGCTGCACGTTAGCCGTTCAAAGTCAAAAAGCACGCTACTACACCCTGAATCATTATGTAGGTCAGATCTATGTTACACTGTGTTCCAGGAATGCATGACCTATCAAAGCCTCATATGATGAACTACAAGTAAAAATGTCCTTGACACGGGGATCTCCGTTGTTGCTGTTTGCACAGTGAGCAGCTGATGGCGCATGAGAATCGTGAGCCGCCTCTCAAATTCAACACCTTTTAAATCAGATACATTTTCTATGCAGATGATCAATTTGGACAAGACTGTGTTCCAGAAATACAGCACCTATCAGTGCCTCGGTTTTAAATGCCTCATGATGAATACAAATAGTTAATAAACAAGTACAAATGTCCCTGACGCGGTTAGCTCCGTTGTTGCTGTTGTTGTTTAAACGTTAGCATCTAACGGCGCTTGAGAATCTATCAAATTCAAGGCCTTTATATCAGATTTTGAGGACTACGGATCGATGTTTTCTATGCAGATGATCCAGTTGGACCAGACGATGTGTTCTTGGGCCTTCGAGGAAGTTTAATAACCCACCAACAACGGTTCTATTGCATCGTGTTGAATGTGATCCGGCTCACATACTGTGTTGAAGAAACACCTCGCTTCACAGTCGCACTGAAAATCACACTTGAAGCACACAGTGTCACCACAACTGTTTCCCAGCACTGCGTCTCCACTGAGACGTTCTTGGCCTACAGGAGACAACCTCCCTGAAGTGTGACTTCATGTGCTGTGGTGGAAGTCTGATGGGGGCACCACCCACCGAGGGCCGTGTTCCTCTCCTCCAGGAACTCCACTTTCACGATCTGATTGACAGGCGGAGCGTCCTCCAGTCTGTCGAGCAGAACTGTCACGAGGTCCTCGTGGTTGCCAGAGAAGATGCCCAGATGGTCGCCGGGCTGGTAGCTCAGCTTCTCGTGGTTGTTTGTGTGGAGCCGAACAAATATGGTGGAGCGACTGGCAGAGAGAGATCAGAGCTTTAGGGAACAAGGCCTTCCAGTCTGTTCCAGTTCAGTCACACAACCTGGAGAGTCCTACTCCCCTTTTCATTCAGCTTCCACTGGAGCGGTGACATCATTCCACAAGACCACGACAGACCGACATGAGATCCACTATGTTCATACTCACTTCGATTTGGAACTTTGCAAGTTTTTAGATTCTAGCATCTTGGCTGAGAACACCTTCTTCTTGTGAACACTGTTCAGAGCTGTTGGCAGAAACACAAGAACGTCAGACAAGTTCCTGTACTTAGGCACTGGAGAACATTCCACATACAGGAGAACATTCCAGACACAGGAGAACATTCCAGATATAAGAGAGCATTCCAGATACAGGAGAACATTCCTGATCTAGGAGAACATTCCAGATAGAGGAGAACATTCCAGATACAGGAGAACATTCCCGATAAAGGAGAACATTTCAGAGACTGGAGAACATTCCAGATACAGGAGAACATTGGAGAGACTGGAGAACATTCCAGATACAGGAGAACATTCCAGAGATTGGAGAACATTCCAGAGATTGGAGAGCATTCCTGATACATGAGAACATTCCAGAGACTGGAGAACATTCCAGAGACTGGAGAACATTCCAGATACAGGAGAACATTCCAGATACAGGATAACATTCCAGATATAGGAGAACATTCCAGAGACTGGAAAACATTCCAGATGCAGGAGAACATTCCAGATACAGGAGAACATTCCAGATACAGGAGAGCAGAGACAGGCTAACATTCCAGATACAGGAGAACATTCTAGAGACTGGAAAACATTCCAGATACAGGAGAGCATTCCTGATACATGAGAACATTCCAGATACAGGAGAGCAGAGACAGGATAACATTCCAGATACAGGAGAACATTCTAGAGACTGGAAAACATTCCAGATGCAGGAGAACATTCCAGATACAGGAGAGCAGAGACAGGATAACATTCCAGATACAGGAGAACATTCCAGATACAGGAGAACATTCCAGATACAGGAGAGCATTCCTGATACAGGAGAACATTCCATATACAGGAGAACATTCCCTATACAGGAGAACATTCCAGATACAGGAGAACATTCCAGATACAGGAGAGCAGAGACAGGATAACATTCCAGATACAGGAGAACATTCCAGATAGAGGAGAACATTACATATACAGGAGAACATTCCAGCTACAGGAGAACATTCCAGCTACAGGAGAACATTCCAGATACAGGAGAACATTCCAGAGACTGGAGAACATTCCAGCTACAGGAGAACATTCCAGATACAGGAGAACATTCCAGATACAGGAGAACATTCCAGAGACTGGAGAACATTCCAGCTACAGGAGAATATTCCAGATACAGGAGAACATTCCAGCTACAGGAGAACATTCCAGAGACTGGAGAACATTCCAGCTACAGGAGAACATTCCAGATACAGGAGAACATTCCAGAGACTGGAGAACATTCCAGCTACAGGAGAACATTCCTGAGACAGGAGATGTATAGTGGGAGGCTCACTGCTCTTGATCAATAACCTTATCAGCTCTGCAGATACACTACGGACTCCTACGGAGCGACGGAGCAGCACCTACAGACCTTCAGGATCAGGATCAGGAATAGGATCAGGATTACCTTCCGTGAGGGCCGGGGCCTCGGCCGTGTACATCAGGCGGAACTTGCTCTTCTTCCAGCTGCGGTCGTTGCTGATCAGGGAGTCGTTGGCCTTCTCGATGTTCACGTCGTCGCCGACGCAGAACACGTCGCAGGCGGCCTTCACACGGGACGGGAACAACACGCCGTTAGTCAACGTGGACCATCACGGGAATAAACAGGAGGGTTGAAGAGAAGAGGACCTCTTGAGACTAAGGAACGAGAGGCCCTCGTGGTTTTTATTGATGTTGAACAAAAAAAACGTGATTCAAAGTTTTCCGTTTGACATTCGGAGCATCGACATTGAGCAATGGATACGCTCTGAATTTAAAATGAAGCAGCTTTAAAAAATACCACCAAAAAAGGGAGTTCCGGTGACGTCATCACAGCGAATGGCTGCTTGAGAACACAGCTCCTCCAAGAATCAATATATTTCGCCCCAGAAATACTCAAATAATATTTTCACTTATACACGGTCAAAATGTCGGGGCCGAAATCAAGAACAAGGGAAACAACGGGGGAAAAAAGGTACGGAACAGCAAACAGTTGACCGAGTAAATCCTAGCTCACCTCATGGAGATGCGAGCGCAAACCAAGTCACAGCAGCTAGCCTGGCTAAAGTGTTAGAGGAGATTCGGGATTTTCGTCAAGATATGAATAAACAACTGAACGACATCAAATCTGAACTCACTAAAGTTGACCCAAAAGTTGAAGAAGTGGAGAATCGCATTCGAGCGGTAGAAGACCGCACCCATAATATGGAGCAAGTGGTAACAAAACTGATAAAAGAAGTGACCCAGCTCGAGAATAAACTGCTGGACCTAGAAGGTAGGTCCAGACGGAAAAATATCCGAATGTTCAATGTACCAGAAGACGCAGAGGGGGCATCAATGGTGGAGTTTGTGGAAAAGCTCCTGCGTGATAAACTGGAAATACCCGAAACAACGGACATTGACATTGAGAGAGCGCACAGGGCACTTGCTCCGAAACCTACTGGAGTAGAAAAGCCACGGTCAATAGTGATTCGATTCCTGAGATACAAGACTAAGGAAGAAATCCTACGGAAAGCATGGGGGAAAAAAAAAGTGCTTATGAACAATACGAGGCAGATATATTTTGACCAGGATTACCCCCCAGCAGTTCTACAGAAGCGCAAGGAATACTCCGAGGCTAAACGAGTTTTGAAACACAACAGTATTCGCTTCCAGACTCCATTCCCAGCCAAACTGCGAGTGCACTACGAGAACGGGACACAGCTCTACCAGTCAGCAGATGAAGCGACGACAGATATGAAGAACAGAGGACTTCCCATCAACGTGTTCAGGGCTGGACCGAAGGAGGATTTAGCCGCGCAGCTGTCCCGCACTGCATGGGAGAGAGCGGAAGCCCCAGGACGGCGACGGGAGGACACATAACGAGAGCCGGAGGACCCGTGAATGGACGGAAGATGCTGTGAAATGGTGGTAAATGTACCAACAACTAAATAATAATAATAATAATTCGCTATCGAAACACAATTATATTCCCTTCCCTGACAAATGTAAAAATATAAAGTATAATGGAGGGACCAGTCCTTAAATTAGCCTTTTCTTTTCTCTCCCTTTTGGGAAATTTCAGCGGAGGCCCTCTACCTAGGAAAAGGAGAGGCTTTCCTCCCAAGCTAGATGTTCCTTCTAACTTAGTTAAGGGTCATTTCAGGACCTCAGCCTTGGAATCTATGTTATTGTGTTTTTTGTTTTATTGTGTGAAAATGTTCTTGATTGTTGTTTCTTCAGGGAGTAAATCATTTGAAATGTGTTTAAGCATAAAGATGCATAGACTTAATCTATGGCTAGTGACCAAATTAAAATAATTTCTTACAATGTTAACGGGCTGTTAAATCCAATCAAACGGTTTAAAATTCTATCTAAAATGAAGAAGGAGAGGGCACATGTGGTATATTTACAAGAAACCCACTTAAATGATAAGGAGCACGGAAAACTGAAGAGAATGGGCTTTACTCACTTGTTTTTCTCATCATATAAACTAGGACATAGGAGAGGAGTAGCCATTCTCATTTCTAAACAGGTCAATTTTGAAAAGATATCTGAAATCAAAGATAAGGTGGGTAGGTATGTTTTAGTTTAGGGAAATATAATAACTTTACTCAATATCTATGCACCTCCGGGAAGTGATATGGGATTTTTTCAAAAGATAATTGATATCATAATAACAAAAACAGAAGGCCTACTAATATGTGGGGGGGATCTTAATATCCATCTTCAACCACAACTTGATTCTTCAAGTGGGAAAACATATGAAACAAAATCTCTACATAGAAAAGTCAACACACTTTTCAAGGATGTGGGACTTATTGATATATGGAGAGAACTATTCCCACAAAGAAGAGATTACACCCACTACTCCGCTCCTCACTCCATTTACACAAGAATAGATTATTTTTTAACATTTGGGAGGGATAGAGATAAAATACATACATGTGATATTGGGACAATTGATTTGAGTGACCATGCGCCTATTTATCTAACGGTTGACCTTGACCTACCACCCCGAAATACTATATGGAAACTAAACTCTGGCCTTCTCAATGACCCTGATTTCAAACAAGATATTAGGAAAGAAATGAGTGTCTTCCTAGAATTTAATGATAATGATGAGGTCTCACCTCTTATATTGTGGGATACTATGAAAGCGGTTTTAAGAGGAAAAATTATAGCAATAGCCTCACAAAGAAAAGACAAAGAAAAAAGGCTCTAGAGGAGCTACAACTAAAATTGAAGAATTTAGAAACAAAACATAAGGCCAGTTCAGATGGAAATACATTTCAGGAAATCGGGAAAACCAGAAATGAAATTAGAAGTTTAACCACACAAGACATTAAAAGAAACCTCATGTATCTGAAACAGAGGCATTATGAAAGTGGCCCAAAATCAATGAAAATACTGGCATGGAAACTGAAGAAAAAACTAGCTGAAAATACAGTTCATAAAATATGACACCCTAGGACAAAGGAGATCCAAAACAAACTAAGTGAGATTCATGAAGCATTTGAAGCATTTTATAATTTTTTTTATACAAGAGTCCCAGGAGGAGACATAGCCCAGATTGATACTTTCTTGAACACCCTAAAATTACCCACTCTTAATGAAGAGCTAAACCAAAAGCTAAACGCTGAGATAACGGAAAGTGAATTGCAAGCAGCAATTAGCAGACTTAAAGTAGGTACGGCTCCAGGTTCTGATGGTTTTACAGCTGAGTGGTACAAGGAGTTTAAAAATGACTTGATTCCTATCATACTTCCTACACTAAACTGGGTCATGGAAAAGGCCCAAACACCTCCTAGTTGGAAGGAGGCCATTATTTCTGCTATGCCAAAGGAAGGCAAGGATAAAACGGAGTGTGCGTCTTACAGACCAATATCTGTTTTAAATATAGATTATAAGATGTTCACTTCTATTATGGCCAGAAGACTTGAAAAGTTTATGACTAAATTGATCCACAACGATCAGACAGGTTTCATACACCAACGTCAAACACAAGACAATATACGAAGGACGTTACATATTATTAATCATATAGCAAAAAACAAATTGGAAGCAATAGTAATTAGTATAGATGCTGAGAAGGCATTTGACTCCGTCAATTGGAATTTTCTTTACAGAACTCTTCATAGATTTGGTTTCCATGCCAGGATTATTAAAACCTTACAATCATTATACAATACTCCTACTGCAAGGGTCAAGGTGAATGGTTATTTATCAAATAGGTTTACCCTGGAAAGGGGTACAAGACATGGTCACCAATATTATTTGCACTTTTCCTTGAACCACTAGCCCAATATTTAAGACAAAACAGAGAAATAAGAGGCATTCAACTGGCGGAAAGAGAGCATAAGCTAGCTTGCTATGCAGATGATGTACTAGTTTATCTTAGCCAGCCAACACACTCTTTGCCCCAGCTGATGCTGGCACTTGAGAAATATGGGCAATTATCAGGATATAAGGTTAATGTGGGTAAAACCCAAGTGCTATCGTATAACTATAATCCAACATCAGAAATGGAAAGCAAATACCCATGGTCATGGCAAGCAAAATCCCTTAAGTACCGAGGCATAAATATTCCAAAAGATCTGTCAAAACTATCAGAATATAACTACTCACCTTTAAACAAAAAAATCAAAGAAGATATCACAAGATGGAACCTCGTACCTTTCTTTAGTTTCAGCTCAAGAATACAATCTATTAAAATGAACGTATTACCCAGATTGTTATATCTATTTCAAACCCTATCAATAGAAGTTTCTCAGGTCCAGCTTAATGAATGGGACAAAATGTTGTCGAGATACGTGTGGCAAGGCAAGAGACCAACGGTTCGCCTTAAAACACTGCAGTTAGTAAAGGAGAAGGGAGGATGGGGTCTGCCATCCCTCAAGGAATACGACTATGCCGCCCAGACAAGAGCTATAATATGCTGGTGCAATCCTTCATATGATGCACAGTGGAAAGACATTGAAGAAAAAATATTTCCCATTCCAATACAAGCAATCATAGCTGACTCTAAACTGCAACACTACATAAACAGTTCTGATAATCCATGGGTCAAATTGACCCTTAAAGTGTGGAAGAATACATTAGAGAATACAAACTTGAAGGAGATCTACTGTGCCTTAAATGGTGTGGATATGACTCAGACTTCACACCAAATAAAATGGACACCAGATTCAAAAAATGGAGAGATAATGGAATAACAGCTTTATGCAATATTATGAAGGGAAACAAACTGTTTAGTTTTGAAATGATTAAAGAAAATTATCTTTTAGAGAAACAGGACTTCTTTAGATACCTACAGTTGCGGCATTTTGTCAATGAAAATGTTAAAAAGGTAACAGAGGCAAACTCCAGTCTCACAGAACTGTTTAAAAGAGCATACAAGTCAAATTGCAATAAAGGGGCAATATCAGCCATATATAAACACTTTCTAGAGCTTAAAACTCATTCAACAGCATACATTAAAGCAAAATGGGAAAAGGAATCTGGGATAGATATTTCTGAGGAAGAATGGACATTAATATGGGGGTATCAATGGAAATGTACCAGTTCAATGAGCTGGCGAGAGTTTAACTGGAAAAATTGCATAAGATACTTCATTACACCATCTCAGACATCTCATTATAGCGATAACATTCCTGTTTGCTGGAGAAAGTGTGGACACCAAAGCGCAAACCATTACCACATCTTCTGGGACTGTCCCATCATTAAAAACTTTTGGAAGGCGGTACACAATGATTTACAGGACATCTTTCACAAGGACATCCCTTTGGACTTTAAGATTCTGTACCTTGGAAATATACCTCAAAGCTGGCCGAAAGGGGACAGACTCTTGATAAATGCAATGCTGGTGGCCAGTAAAAAGTATTTTACCAGAAAATGGTTATTACCAGAGTGTCCTACAATTACATCATGGAGAGACATCGGAACAGAGATCTACAGAATGGAGCAGATTACAGCCCATGTTAACCAAAGAATGGAAACATTTCTTAAGCACTGGCAAAAGTGGTGCAACTATGTCACAGATAAATGGCCTGACTATTTCTTTACTCTATAGAAATTCTCCCTGCTTTATTACTTTCGCATTGAAAATGCGGAAGGTAATGTTTTGATCGCCGTGTATTTATTTGTATGCATGTTATTCGCATAAGTCCAAAAGTATTAAACCGAATCGCATGATATTTGGTGGGATGATTGGTTATTATCCGGGGACCATTTGATTAGATTTTGGGATCGATCGAGTCAAAGGTCAAGGTCATGAAAAGGTCAAAATCTTCTTTGAAACGCATGAAATTTGGTGGGATGATTGGTTATTATCCGGGGACCATTTGATTAGATTTTGGGATCGATCGGGTCAAAGGTCAAGGTCATGAAAAGGTCAAAATCTTCTTTTTACCATAGCATGGTCAATTTGTATCCAATTGGCATGCAACTAATGCCAACATGTTCATAATTCAATGCCCAATCTTGTGATATGCGAAGGTATGCGCTCTACCGAGTGCCCGTTCTAGTTTATTTATAGTTTTGTTACCATGGTATTGTTTTTGTGTCTTTATTTGCATATGTGTTTATTTTTTAACTTCTCTTTATACAAAGAATCTGAAATTTTTTTATATGTGTATGTGAGATTCTGAACACTAATAAAAATATAAATAAAAATAAATAAAAAAATACCACCAAAAACCAGACGAGCCTATTCCAGGAACACCGTCGACAAACAGAACCAAAGCCTTAAAACAGACCTTAAAAACCTTCTTGGCCCAGGTTCTGAACGACTCCTCCTGGCCACACAGCTCGTCTCCTTCCCCCATGCGGAGGATGCGCTCCCCCCCGAGCTCCTCAAACAGCGTGTCCACGGCGTGGGCAAAGGCGCAGAAGTGTGGGTAGGCCCTGGAGCCGAGGCCGAACACCGAGAACCTGAGAGACACACACGCACGCACACACACACAATCACACACACATGGAGAGAGAGGCAGTGAGAGAGGAGGTAGTGGGAACAATGCAACACACACAAACATCCGCAAAGCACCGCCACCGTCTGCACCGCCTGCACCGTCTGCACCGTCTGCACCGTCTGCACCGCCTTCCCTCCAGAAAAGCATCGTTGTTGAGAGAAATTCCGTCCCACGGCCTCGTGGTGAAGCAGCGACTCACCTCAGTTTGGACAGGCCTCGTGGATCCTTCTCCTTCAACAGGTCCGTGAACTTTCCACTGCAATAAGATTCGTAATCCCCAAAAGAGGTTTGACAAAGTGGATTTAACTTTAGGTCGTAAAGGAGTCATCCGAATGCGGATTCACATCCAATTACTATTTTCATTGGAGATCGTCTGCAGTCGATGGCTTCAGCCTTTGAGGTGAATCTGCTTCTTGTCCAGCAGACGGTGGAGACGTGCCCAAGTATCTATTTTGTGTCTTGGTTTATTTGAACTGGTCTTACCTGAAACATGAATGTGTTTGAGACATGGAGGGTCCTTGTAGTCACTATATCAGAGGCCTTTCAAGGACTAGGAGGACTTCAAGGTCAATGACATCAATCACCTGAACTTTATCTTGACGTCCAGAGATCCTTAAGCAAATCATCAAAGAACTTCTTTTCATGTTATGTCTCTTTGGGTTACTTTGGGTTTAGTGTACCTGACGTTGGCGAGGGGTCCGGTGCTCTCGAAGTTGACCTTGACCTCTGGCTCGTCGCTGGAGGACTTGCGTGTGTCGGAGTAGGAGGATACGCTGTTGAACCGGACCTTGTAGCTCCTGGTGGGGGAAGGGCAAAGCAGAGAGGTGAGACCGGGGGGGGGGGGGGGGGGTAACAGGATCAGCCAGGCGGGTCTGAACTCACTTCCTGTCTTCCATGTTGGACGTCGGGTGGCGCATGTCCATTAAGGCAGTTCCGAATTTCTACGTCAGCCAGAGGAGGGGGGGGTAAGCAACCCGCTCAGGTGATTAACACTTAATAAACTTGTAGTGGGTCATTTCTTAAACGTACCTCTCCATTTTCTGGCGGGTCCCCGTTGCCAAAGGTGCTGGTCACCATCAGCACCAGCGTCTCGTGCTCCAGGTCCACCACGTCGTACTCGTCCATCGACATGACCTGCGGACGCCGCGGCAAGAAAAAGAAGAAGAAGAAGAAGCATCGTGGGTGGAGGGAATCTGAGCTCACATTTACACGTTTCGAGACACACACACACTCCACAGGAGAGATGACCCGAGCGTGTCAAATCGAAGGGGGGGGGCGTAACGACCGCTCTGTCCTCGCCTCTCACGAGATGATAACATGCTGCTGCCGCACCACGAGCATCCATGAGGAACACCAATCGGCATGAATGCCTTTGCCTGCCACAAAGGCGTGAAGAGGAAACAGGCTTTAACCCCACGACAACGGAGATTTTCCCCGAGCTCTCGCATCTGCCCTGCGATCCCTGAGCAGACTCCCACTCTCATGACACACACACTATTATGCGGCTCTGTTCTTGTGGAGCAGGAAGTCAGGAAGTGACCCGGAGCAACGCACCGCGTACGGGTGAGAGCTGCATGTGATCTCTGAACTGATTTGCACAGCCAGGGGTGTTGTGGGGGATCTCGTCTCTAAACCACCGCGCCACGCTCCGGTGGCTTAAAGCTCGCCTCCGGCCCCGCGGCGCTCTGCTGCATGAGAGGAGGAGGAGATGTGACAGCAGACACACTTCCTCCTTCTCCCCTCGTCAGGAGGGGTGAGGGGGAGGATGTCTCTCTTTAAACATGCATTATTTCCCTTTTTCTTTTTTTCAAGCTTGTGTCCAACTTTTTCCGGATGATATGATGCAAGGTGGAGGAAAGTGTACCTTTGCGTCAAAAGCGTGCTGGAAGATTTCACAGAGGGTTTGGGCATAATCTTGTGATTTTCCCGTCTCCGTGGCGAACAGGACGATGGCCTTCACCCTCCGGGCCATGGCCTGGCCCATGAGCTTGGCCGAAAACTTCACCGCCCTGCAGAGATGGAAGAGACGGGGAGAATGAAACAGTTAAAACCAAAAGACACATTGAAGATGATCGTAAGTATTGATGATCAACACCAAACAAGACAAGAGGAACAATGCACGGCACTTCATCCCAGTTGCAGTCATAAAATAGAGTACATTTTAATAGCTGTATACCATCAAACCCTACAGTGCTATAATAGATGTTTAAGGGCAAATTACAAAGAAACTAAGAGAACTAAAGTTTAGTCAGTTTAGTTTTAGAAATGTTGGATTTTTATATTTAAAAAAACCAGAATGTGGGCAATCATCTTTAAATATATAGATATATTTTAATGTATATATTTAGTCTTCTTTTGTATCTATATATATACATTTTAAAAAATGCATAAAGAAAATGTGTTTCCAGATTATATATATATAATCTGGAAACACATTTTTTATGTATATATTAGGGCTGGGCAACGAGTAAAAATTTTAATCGCGATTAATCGCATGATTTCCCTGATTAATCGCATTTGTATACGCAAAATCCAATAATTAATTCTAAAGTAGTGTATAGCGCACTTCTATTTGAAATGTTCTGCCATATGAATGAAAGTGCCATAACATGTGTTGTCCCTGTTAGAGTGAGACACCAGAAAACACTTTCAGTGCAGTTTGTCAATTCCTAGAACTTGACACTTATTTTAAATGTTCTGCCATATGAACTAAAGTGCCATAAAATCTGTCAGGACATTGTCAAATGCACTGTTATGCAGAAACACTGTGACAGAACGCTGGAGACTGAAGCAGGGACGTGATCAAAGGCAGTCGTCTCGCAGCAGCGATCATCTCTGGTGCTTTATCTGCTCAGTGTGGTGACTTTATCTGACACATTCCACTGCTGTGCAACTTCAGTAAAGTGTCCCGCGCACGTTTCAGCATCATGTGTCTCCTCTGTTTTCATCAGTCAGGGCATGTGAATGCAGCGCCCACTTCTCATCAATATAATGCACAGTCACTCCGAGGTCATTGTGGTTACCGAGTGATGTCCAGTAGGGTGACCAGATTTGAGTTTGTGAAAGAGAGGACACTTCGTCTGGGGGGCTGAGATTAAACATCTCTCTTGTTCTGCCTGTTTTGTGATATACATGCCTAAAGGTGCCTAATATTTCTAGACTGAAATAATATCGGCATTATAATTATTATAACTATGAGGATTTTTTAGTTGCCTATTTTGTGGAGCCCCCTCAGGACTTTGTGCCCCGCGTAGTGCGCTATGGGAGCGGCGGCGCTGGTTGTAGTGTACAGCATGCCGCACAAACAACAATGAACTAGTGGAGGCGGCGAGGTGCTCCGTGTTGCCAGATTGGAGATGGTGAAGTATCGTACCAAAGGCTCAAAATGGTTGTATTTGGAGGATAATTATCGTGTATCTGGCAACCCTGAGATCGGTCGACCAATGACTGTCCTCTAAACCGTCAGAGCTCACGTAAGAAGGGAGATACCATTTCCAAAACTTGTCAGGGGTAAATACGAGTTTATGAAAACCCAGAGAAAAACAAATATCCGACGAAGCAAAATCCCGGACGTCTTTGGAATCCCTGCCGGACGCATTTTTTAGGGCTCAAAAGCAGGACATGTCCGGGGAAAACTGGACGTCTGGTCACCCGATGTCCAGTCGTCCCCAGTGAGAGCAACAGGGTGCACGTTGTGAAGCTGTCGCTTTGCAGTCCTCTCCTTTTCATACAACTCGTGTATTCTCCGTGTGATGTGTGTCTTGAGGGCGTCTCATACCTGCCGTCATTTGTTGAGATTCTTTTTCCCCCACAAATACTCTGACTTTATGATGTTATGTCCATTGTTTTGTCGTCTGCATTGTTTATAGTCCTCTAGGTGTTATGTCTATGTATTATCTTTTGTCTAAAAAATTTATTAAAAAAATAAAAAATGTAAAAAAAATGGGAAAAAAACATGCGTTAATGCGCGATAAAATAATTGTCGGCGTTAATTAAGTGCTGCGTTAACGCAAGATTAACGCGTTAACGTGCCCAGCCCTAGTATATATATATATATATTATATGATATATATATATTAGGGCTGTCAGCGTTAACGCGTTAATCTATGCGATTAATTTGGCCGCGATTAACGCACTAAAATATTTTAGCGCAATTAACGCAACTTTGTTTACTTCCGGTGTGCGTTGAAGTTTTTGCACTCCTGTGAGTGTCAAACCTCGGCAGTCCGCCTCCTTCCTCCCGTCTGCTCCTCGATATTCACAGAGAAGCAGAGGGCGACGTGTCGGTGACGCGGGGCGGAAGGTGCAGGTGACTTTTGTTGTTGCTCCGCCCCGATGCGCGCGCAGACACGCCGGCATGGAGCTCTGCGGTGCGCGAGACGGAGAGCCGAGAAGAGTGACCGACACGTCGAGACAGAATGACATGCTGCTGTAGAGACGACCAACAGACGTTTAGTTTAATAAAAGAACAAAGACGTCTTGAAAGAAAGAACCGTACATTACTTCTGCTGTAATCTGGCGCGATAGAGAACATTACAGGGGGGCGGGGCCTCACCCTGATAGAATGGTGGGGGAAACACTGGGATGTGTCACATGCAAAAGACTTTAAAAGGTGAATTTACATTTTTTTGTAAAATCGAGAAAATGAGCCCAGCCTCCAGAGGGTTAACATTACATATTTGTCAGTTTACCAAGGCCACTGGTTCTGCTGCTGTTCAATGTTAAAGATGACAGGACCAATGGGGTCTCTAATACACCTTTGTTTACTAATCTGAATGTTTTACTGAAGAAACAATTTATCATCCACGATATTAAATACCTCACTGGCACTTTATAGGTAGGAGCCTCTTTGAAAACACAGCTGTGTGAAGTTTTGTCTTTAAAAAAAGAATACAATTAAACAAGTGTCTGAAATACACGCTGTCTGAAGGGATTACTCGTTCATTTAGAAGATTTAGTCTTTAGAAGAAAAAAAAACTTTTAATCGCAATTAATGAATTTCAAAATGTGCGATTAATTAGTTACTTTTTTTTAATCGATTGACAGCCCTAATATATATATACATAAGAGCCCCCCTCCTCCCTGCCTCCCCAGTTGATTTTCATTTTATTTCCCTATCCCAATCCTCCCCCCAGTCCCCATCTTAAACTGTTTGGGTGACATTGTTTATCCTCATTTTAATCCATATGTTGATTTCTTACTTTAAAACTATTGCTGCTGGCCAAAAGTTTGAAGAATATGAAAAACTATGAATGAAGCCCTTTTTTTTGTTAACACACTTTTTTTGTATATATATATTTTAAATGTTGTATATATATTTTTAAATATTTATATATATATATATATAGTCTTTCCCTTGTATTCATACTTGTTGACTCATCTAATTGCATCCACTCTGTTCTTCAGGGCGCAGGAACCCAGCAGGTCTGAGCATCACGTCAGCAGGCGGCTGACATGTCAGGGAGGGATGGATGGCAATTGTTTACCTAGCTTGTCAAAACCCTCGAGGCAATTATATATTAACAGAGCGTACATCAGTCTGATTACTCCCCAAGGGGCTGATGGAAGGTAAGTTCACCGCTGAGGAACCGGCTTCCTCCCTGTGTTACACCTCGATCTGTGCTAAGTGATTATTAATATCTGTTCTTAAGATCATCTCACAACACGTCAAACATGGAATTATCTGTGGCATGAACCTCGATTCCATGAACAGAAGAAGAGAAGAAAAATAACAGAAGAAGGAGAACAAGAAGAACAGAAGAAGAACATAAGAAGAACAGAACAAGAACGGAAGAAATACAGAAGAAGAACAAGAAGAACAAGAAGAACACGTGGCGCCTGCACACTCACTTGGCGAGCTTCTTGAAGCCGATGGCTCTTTTCTTGGTGGGCGTCCCGTTGACTCCTTTCCACACGTATGTATTCCAGGGGTCGGACTGTTGCGTATGGGGAAGGAAGTTAGAGGTCAAAGGTCATCGTTGTCTAATGTTAAAGGTCTGTCCAACATGCTGAGGCATCGGCTGAGATTCCATTTGCTTATAAAGAAGTTGCATTTTCACAAATTTGCTGTACAACCTTTTTCCCTTTAACGTGCTGTACCGTCAAGGTAATGAGCTCCAGCTTTAATTTACTTAATGCCTTCCTAATATAGCTCGCAGCCACCGGGCGCCAAACACAAGTGCAAGTCTATAATTGCGGTGGCGCCCTCTGACAAACATCCCGTGAATTGCGTTCCAGACCATTGAAGTTAATGCCGGTGCAGATATATTATTATCTGCTTTCCGTTTCATGGTGAATTCAACCGGAGGCAAAGGAAGGTGGCGCTGGATGTGGCCTCGGCCCTGCCCTCTCACCTGGTACTCAAAGGACGGGGTGAGGTGGTAGTTGAGCATCTCCTGGTGGAACACCGGCGTGATGCTTCCCGACATGGGGGGCACGATCCACACCCAGTCCCCGGGGCAGCCGCCCCGCACCCGGTACTCGTTCTCCATGTGCTTCATGAAGGACTCGGTGGCCGAGTGGTGGTCCACGATGGTCACTTTGCACAACTGGAGAAACACGGAGGGACTCATTTCAGTTTCTGTTTCCTGGATCAAAGACGGCTTCATTTCACACCGAAGTGAATCCTTCATCACGACATCAGACACGAGGGTCTAACTGCCCGAGAGGAAATCATATTTAGTCATATTTTGGAGTGTTTGGAACCTATTGACTACACAAATGGACGGAGGAGTCCCAGCAGACACCGGGGGGATTTTGTTCCCACGTCCAAAAACGGTCCAATCAGAGCTTCTCTTAAAAAGCAGTAAATATTAATCGTATTGTTCTGAAAATAAATAAATAATGCACATTGTGTAGGATGACAATCTATTTGTTTGTGATCAGACGTCCACACTGTCCCATCGCTCAACATCCATTTCATTTGTCATGATATGTCTGTCTCATGGCGGGTGTTTGTTTCCCATGTGACACCAACAGGTCACCGGTGTGCTTGTACCTGGAAGCTGAAGAGAATCGCAATGTTGATCTCCACCAGCGCCTGGTCCTTCCAAAGGGAGGAGGTCTTCCTGGTGTCCAAAGCCATCCGGTTAGCAACCTCCTACAAGAGATAGAAAGAGAAATGTGAGATGACGGTCTGCACATGAATGTCTCTGTGACTCTCACGCATGTTTCATGTCACTCAGAGAAGTTCATTGATGAAAACAATACTTTGTTTTGTGCCTCAGGGAATATTTTCTTTGTCTTTCGACAACAACATTGCCGAATAGCTCATTTCCATTTGCCTCTCCAAAACACATCAACATAAAGTTTATAATCGCACAGATAAATGAGCAGATAAGACAAATGAAACACCCGTTTCTGTACTTTAACTAACCCTAACCCCCAACTACCTAACCCCTAACTCCAACCCCCTAACCCCCTAACTCCAACCCCCTAACTACCTAACCCCTAACTACCTAACCCCTGACTACCTAACCCCCTAACTCTAACCCCTAACCACCAGTCCCTAACTCCTAACCACTAACTCCAACCCCTAACCACCAACCCCCTAACCACCAGTCCCTAACCCCTAACTCCCTAACTCCAACCACCAACCCACTAACCCATAACCACCAGTCCCTAACCCCTAAACACCTAACCCTTTGGCACAACGCACTACCTCCAGAAGGTTGTAGCGCGAGCTGTCACAGAAGTCCCTCACGCCGATCTCCGTGCCCATGTACCAGCCGCTGAAGGGGCAGCAGGTGAACTCCAGACCCCCGATCTCCAGCAGCATATTGGAGACCGCCGGCAGGCTGTACCACTTCAGGTCCAGGTCCTTGAACCACTCGTACCTGGAAAGACACCAACAGGGGGAGTGATGATCTGCAGGGATCTGGAACTAGTTCACTCTGCTCCTGACTGAAGCCGGGAACACGTCCAACATCTTTGCAATACGCATGATAATTAACCATAACAATGCGTGGCATTGAAATGCAGCCAAAATCAACATTAACACCACTTTTGACAGCTTTTCAGTTGCGGCTAGGACCTCAATCTTCCTCCCAGAGCTCAGTCCTCTGACCCTCTGGAGGGGTTGACTAATCTCATAATGACGAGGCGCTGTCGGGGGTCTCAGCATGTGCCAAAGCTGCTGCCAGAGCTGAGGACCAGTTGATGGAGGGTGCGGAGCAGGAGATGCCAATTGTTTAGGGGGGCGGGGGTGTTTGGCAGGGAGATCAGTGAGTCAAGGCATTCTGAAGCGCTCTGTGTGCATCTGTATGTGTGAACACTCAATTCTTTAACCTGATTATGGGCATTCGGTGCAGCAGCTTAATGCTTAAAACATCAAGGGCATCATTCAGTACATACACATGAAGGTGCCATCTGGAACTGAAAATGGTTCTTCAGAGTGATGCCATAGAATACCTATTTCTGGATAAAGAACCTTTCCAACCAGGGTTCTTTAAAGAACCATTAAATAGTTCTTCAAAGAACCTATAAAGGTGTCTCAAAGAACCTTCAAGAAATGGTTCTTTAAGGCCCCATTTCTGGTTCTACAATGAACCTTTCAAACCAGGGTTCTTTAGAGAACATTGTCCTTAAAGAGTTCTTCAAAGAACCTATAAAGGTGTCTCAAACATGATGGTTCTTCGTAGAACCACAAAGCCTTTTGAAGAACCATTATTTTTCTGTGTGTAGGAACCGATGTGAGAAAGGTTCTCCTGTGAAGGGAAGCGAACGCATAAGGATGAAAAAGGAGCTTAAATCTCAACAAAGCCCCCATGGTTACAGAAAGCCGGCATAGCAACAGATGAAGCAACGGGCTAGCTGTGCTCTCTGGGAACATGCATCACAGTTGGAATGTGACAATAACCCCAATCAGAAAAAAGTACCCCATTGTCTAAGAAGTGTTGTTAGGAGATGTGCGAGTGGGTGGATGTCTTCTTTATTTTGTATGTTTTTGGAGCGTCACTCGCTCCAGTCTGTCTCTTCTTTAGAGGGGAAGGCGGCGCTCACTTTGGGTGTGTGAACGGCACCTCCAGGATGAGGTCTTCGGAAATCTCGAACAGCTCGGGGTCGTTCCCGCTGGCCTGAAGCAGGAGGGGGAGCACGTCGAAGCGTCCCTTCGGAGCTTTCCAGCCGAGCTTAATGCAGATCTGTGTGTGAGGAGAAGGCAGCAAACAGCTGAGCGCCGATAGCTTTAGGTCTAATAGGCCGATAGCTTTAGGTTTGACACGTAGACTTAAGAGCTCCTTTGGCGTACTTCAGTGAACTCAACGTTAGCCGGGTCTCCGTGGACGTCGCCTTCAGGCTGCCTGTAGCCGGCGTAACGGATCAGCTGACTGTTCCACACTCGGAAGTCATGCTTGCCATCTGTCCTCTGAGGAAAGATGGTGATGGCTGACCTGTGGAAGAAATGACAAAAAGAAGTCTCTGAATCATAAGAACCCCATGTCTTGAAAAAACATTGGTAATGACATCTTTAGATATCTGAACTGTGATCAATAGCTTGTTGATATCGGTATAAACGCTTCAAAGCTGAGCCACACAGAGTTTTACATGCACTCATCAATACAGATTTAGGGTTATTTGGCTTCCAGAACACATCTTCTTTCAGACTGGAGGGAAAAGGAAACACACAAAATAATAATAAGATTTATTCGTTAAAGATTTCTAAACCTTTTCAGCTATAGTTTGTTGCATAATGTATGGGATTGTAAATGATATATCTTTAAACAAATTTTCTCAGACAGAGAGAATTCTCTACTTCAGTAGCTCGGACTCACTTTCCATTTTCCTTCCCATCTATATAATTATATATATATATACGTATATAAACATTTTTTACAAATTGAGGCGGTTTCATAGATTTATAGAGCAGTTCCATCTTCAAAACATGGCAAAAAATGTCCAATATTGTCTGATTTGAGGAGTGATATTAAAATGATTTGACAAAATTCCCTCTTGTTAAAACAAACAAACATTTGAGTCTAATATAATATGCCAGCAAAATGACATTATTATTAATAATATTGAGTCTGGCTTTATCTGATGTTCAGATGCTCTTGAAATATATGCAAATGAGCAGGTATGTAATGAAGAGAATGGCTCATTTGCATATTTAAACATAACATTTCAGAAAACTTGTAATCCAAAAAACAATAATTGCCTTAATGTAAGTAATTACCATCTATCAGCTCAGAAGCGTACCCTGTTCACCTGGAGTGTGCCGCCTCCAGGGAGAGAGAGCTGTGCAGCGGAGCATGAAACCAAGCGTATGAATACCGAAGCTCATCAATCAGCTGCTAACAGAAGGCTGTCAACACGGGATCCAGCCCGGAGGACTTTATGTGTTCAGTGGAGCCGCGTCAGAGGACTCAGGTTCTGCTTTAGTCTGTTCTACGTTCTCTGTGCTAATGCTGAGAAGAAGAAGAAGAGTTGATACTGCTCAGCTGGGTGGAAGTCACCGTGTGGAGGCAGAGAGAATTCCAGGCAACATCTGCTGGTTGGAATCGATAAAAAACCAAACCGTGGTGTGGTCTCAAAGGTCAGAGGAGGTCAAAGGAGGCATGATGTGTCCAGGAGGCTGCGTGCATTCCATGGTCTGAATATCAAGGTCAAAGTCAAAGTCCTCTTTATGGTCACTTCTTCTATTAGTGCAAACAGAAGATCTGAAAGTACGTTTCTCTCTTCCATCCATCTATCTATCAATCCATCCATCCATCTATCCATCCTCATCCTCTTAGTCCTGGTCTGGTCTCAGGCAGCAGACCCAGCAGGCTGAGCCAGACTTCCCTCTCACGCGCATCATGTTCCATATCATTCAGGCGGATCACGAGGCATTCAGGCCAGCTGGGAGATATACTCCCTCCAGGTGTGCTGGTCTTCCCGGGTCTCCTCCCATTGGACGAGCCTGGAAAACCTCTAAAGGGACCAGGAGGCCTGAACCACCTCAGCTGACTCCTTTAGACGCAAAGGAGTACCGGCTCAACTCCTGATGTCCGAGCTCCTTACTCTATCTCTAAGGCTGAGCCCTACAGAGGAAACTCATCTCCTTACTCTATCTGTAAGGCTGAGCCCTACAGAGGAAACTCATCTCCTTACTCTATCTCTAAGGCTGAGCCCTAGGGTTGAGGGTCTGAACGTAGACCAGTACATTGAGAGCTTCTCCTTTAGGCTGAGCCCCTCTTCACCAGACGGTCCGGTATGCACCGACAATGCTGTTAAAACATATTCATGAGCTTCTAAAACAAAGTGCTGCGACATCACCACATTGATGACTGGGAACCAATTCAAAAGGACATCTGGTCATATTTTGGTATTTGCCTGTATTGATAATCTCCAACACACATTCACTGCACCGTGGAATCCCCTTTGAAACCACTCCTGTGTGCTTGACCCTCCTAACATATGTATATTTAGTCAAAAACAACTGGTAATATTGACAGTTGGCTTTAAATAAGCAGACATGTCTCAATATGCTGGTTTATGTTCAGGCCGAGCGAGGACGTCCTGCTGGATGTACCTGGGCCGTCGGCTCGTGAGTCAGAAGCTATCCGTCTTCTAAGAGGTAAATAAATATGAGATTATGGACTTGGCAGAACGTGACAGAGCAGGTCGTCCCCCCCCCCCCCCCCCCGTTAGCCAACATGTCAGCCAACCAGGGCGTTAGAGAGAAGAGAGACGGAGCGCTCGCTGACAGCTGGGACAGAGGGTCAGTCAGGGTAGAGAGGGGAGATGGGGGGGGGGGGGGGACAGATGGAGGGGGGGGGCGTGTGTGTGAACCATTGTAAGGGAGCAGGACGCTGCTGGTCTGTGATTGGTCGCTCTTACCTCAGGTTTCCTTTGTTGGTGGCGTACTTGACGTGGTTGCAGATGGAGTTGTACATCCCGTGAGTCGTGGCGCAGTCTCTGGCATCGAACACCTGCAGAGACAAACAGAGAGGATGAAGCCTCGGGGGGCAGGTTGTTCTACGCCCAGCGATCCCACCAGGGGGGGGGGGGGGGGCTTCCACCAACGATGAAGAGGAAGATTGTGTAAAGGGATGAAGAGGCCATGAGTGCCTCCATTCAGCCCACGCTGCTGTTTGAGGGCCGTGGTGAATGAAGCAACACGTAGCACGTAGCATGTCGTCCTTTCTTTTCAGGGAGACGGTAGCTACAGGAAATCGGGAATTTTAAATAGAATTTTCATGAGAAACGTTGCGTAACATTTCCCATGACGGTCGTGGTGACGGTGGAGCGGCGTCGCTTTCCTAAGATAATGGCCAACGTCATTTCTACAGGTTTTTCTTCAGAAAACACGAAGCGTGACGACATATTGATCATATGTATATTGTGGTATATTCTACTAGAGGGGTAGAATCACATGACGTGTTTCACGTTACTCTGAGAGTGGGGGAGGTTCACTCGAGGGGGTCAGGACCACGAGGAGAGGATCTACACGATGTGCAGAATCCATCTCCTCTGGTCAAAAGGTGCACCCCGAGGTGTACGGAGTGGACGTGCTCACCTGCAGCTTGGACCACTGGATCCTCCCCACGCAGCGGGCGGCGTTCCTCCAGGCATGCTTGGCCCCGTAGATCAGCTCCGTGTCTTTCAGCTGGTACGTTCCGGAAGCTTCGATCTCCTTGTTCACCTCTTCAAGCCGGTCCTCGTGGGCCTTCGACCCAAACCTGCAGACACGTTTATTCTTATTTGTTTGTGAAGAAACCTCTCGTTTGGCTCTCGTTTGGCTCTCGTTTGGCTCTCTCCGAAGGCGGTTGCATTTTTCTCTCCCTCTCCTCCCCATGACCTTCCCTGCTTGGCTCCTATCGTCATGTCTTGCCTTGTCCTATACTTGAGACTCTCTCCGCATCGCTCATCGAACTAAAAACCATGGATTTGATCAACTGGACTCTCAACGCAATTGACACCATCTTCTCGACGAGAAGCTCGGGTTCGGGGGAACCTGCCCGTCCCGCCGGGACGTTGGCGGCCGGTTACACGATGGACGCGTGGGAGCGTTGGCGTGTCGTGTTCCTAGCGGCCCTTTCCGTGGACGACGTAGAAGACATCTACCTATTCGGAACTATGATTACAAGATTTCTGCTGTTTGGATTTGGCGCTGCCCTGGCTTATCGGAAAATTAATGAAACAGTGACAGCTGTTAAAAGCCCCCTAAGGCTGCCCGAATCGATTTGAAAACCTATTGGAAAATGTGAAGAAAATGGAGGGATAGTAGTTGCGCAAATTGAATGCAGCTACTTGCAAGACCAAACTATCCCAATCTTATCTGCTTTCGGCTTCCTCAACCAGCACGGCCTCGGGTCGCTCGGACCCTAACAAACCTCACGGTTCTCTCTGCCGGGGCATTACAGGCCGGGATCACCCTTTCTTTAAAACACTTTATTTGTGTCTTTTCTCCACAGATAGACAGACATTAAAAACAAGCGAGAACACAAAGGGGTGTGGTCTGTCCTCTCAGAAGATAAAGATGAATCCTGAGGAACATTCCAGGATCTTATCTTGTGTGATCGTTGACACGTGAACGTCGTCCACTTCTCACCCTGTCGCTCTCATTCTGTGAGTAAAACCTCCTCATCGCACACATCAGATGTTCAACCTGGTGGTGGCGCTCCATCGGGGCCTCACCTCTTGATGGAGGTGTAGTACTGGTCCATGAAGTCGGTGGCCAGGGGGAGCAGCTCCTCTCGGGTGCGGGGCTCGTCCTGCTTGCGGACGGGCTGGCTGGGCATCATGATGGAGCCCAGGCACACGTTGTCGGAGCAAATCGGAAACTGGAGATAAAATATATATAATATATATATATATATGTTAGATGAGGGGGATTTAAAATGTTTGTTTTTCTTCTTCAATGCCAGATTGCATCTGAACGTCGGCCTTCAGGATTCACTGCAGGAGACGAGCTGTGCTGTGATTGGCTGAGAGGTGAAAGAGGCGTGGCCACCCCTCAACGCACCGTGAAGGCAGCACCGTCATTAACCCTTTCCTCTCAGTTCACTTTGGATCAACAGACTCCACGTGGAACAGAAACACGCTGGAGTTAAGACTTCAAAAGAAGAAAAAACAAAACAATCAAAGTTTCTGATGTGAACGGATAAACGTCCCGTTATGCTCAGGATGATGATGACAACATCAAACTGTTCCAGAGTTTTATACCTGAACCAACAGGCTACCACATAATATCTGAATGTGTTTTGATCCTAGTTATTTTATTGTATTTCCTCACTGAACACATGTTAGTTTTAGTGCTACTACTATATTTAGTATTTTGTAGTATCAAATGTTTTACTACTTACATATATGTTGTTTTTGGCGTGTTTTCCATTTTTATTGTTCTTTATTTTAGTTTGCCTGTTTTTAAAACAATTTTTCTCCTTTTGGACGGACACACACACACACACACACACACACACCTTTACCCCCCCTCCCCCTCGAATGCGAACGGGACCACAAGAGACCGTGGCTGGTGTTTCGGTGTCTCTCGCACGTGGCCGGCCCACGTGTGAACGAGCGAGTCTCTGAGTCACTGATTCTCTTTCGCGGGTCGGATGCAGCGGGAGGAATTGCTCATGGGCCGTGGGCGACCTTTGCACGGTCACTTTTAATCCGATGAGTCGAAGCTAGCCGTCACTTCGATTTGCCTGGACGTCTTCACCGGCTCGGAGAGAGAGATCGAGCGAGCGAGAGCGGACGGCGGGAACGAACAGGAAGTGTGACACGGACCCCGTTCGCTGCTAAAACGGTCTCGCTACGCCTGAACCACACACACACACACACACTGTCCAAACAGTCAGGGCGGGGACCGGAAGCCCGTCCAGAAATAAACTGCACATGAAGACGGAAATTAAAAAAATATATATTTTCGAAGACGCGAAAGGAAAAGATAATTGACAACAAAGCGGAGGACACGAGGAGTAAGGAGGTGACGGCGTGAGCGAGAGGAAGTGGGCGAGGAGGGAAGTGTTAAAAATAAAACAAAAGGGAATCACTCGTGCTCCAGCACGTCCGCTCGTCACGTCGCTCGAGGCCATTCATGCCAGCCAGCTGTCCTTTTGGAGGGAGAGAAAGAAAAAAGATCATCTGTGATGTATATATAAATCTGAAGACGCCATCAGGGCGTCCGTTGGGTCGCCGCCCGAGTCACCAGGACGCCGCTCAGGCTGGCAGGGATGGCGGCGGCGGCGTGTTGTGGGGTTTCACCTCGTGCTCACTAACGAGACGAGAGGCCTCGCTGGGGGGGAGGGTCGGAGACAGTCCTCAGAAGAAGAACAAAAAAATAGAATCAGTCAAATAAGCAACATGAAAATGCCAAATACTCTCCTGAGAATATTATTAGTTCAGGGCTCTCAAGTCTCACGCATTTCGGTCTTAAGTCACGCACTCCCGCCACACATCGTATTTCTCACGCTGAAAAAAACTCTCGGCTATTTAATGTTTAAATGCAGGGGTGCTCAATACGCCGATCGTGATCGATCGCTGCAGAGCTCCGACGCCGGTCTGCGCGCATCGGGACGGAGCAAAGAAAGGGTCACTAGCGGACCCCCGTCAACAATTCAACGCTCAGCTGCGATGCGCGCACAGGTGAGCATCGGGTGCTGATGGAAATGTCACGCTTGCCTGTCTTCAAAACTTGAGAGCCCTGTTAGTTGAGGGCTTTTATTTTAAAAGGTACGGACAGAAAGACTGGCTCCTGTTTGGACTAGGTGGAGCCTCAGGTGTAGTTTCTTAAATCTAGACGCGACTCCACCCGGTCACATATTGACTGGTTGATGTTTTGATGAAACCGGCCTCGCGTGTAACTCCTTCATGAGGTGACATTTAGTTTTTTATTGAAATGTCCCCATAACTATAAACAGCTGTTTTTCTCAATCCTCTAACTAACATGCAACGCTGGCTTCTCGCTGCCGATCATCTCCGATCCCAAAGGTCCTCTCACTATTTACTCTTTCTATTTCTTTGATATTTTTACAGAAGTGAGGAGAACCATCCGCAACGTGGGTTCAACTTCATTCTATTTAAAGTTGTTTCTTTGCATCACAAACACATTCAGGCGTTTCCCAAAGTTGTCGTGACTCGGCGCCAGTCGCCTCAAACGTTCGTCCCCACAGCGACGCTTCAGCTCTGGCAGAAGATTCTCGGCTATAGAAACGACTCGAGTCACGACGTCTGTATCCTCTTTGCCGGCGGCTCCCCCCGTGGACCCCCCTCGTCTCCACTCACCTTGCTGGAGCTCAGGTGGAGCGTGTCGCTGTAGACGGTGCCGGTCTCCCAGTTCTTGATCTTGATGAAGCGAGGGCATTTGGAGGGGCTTCCGTTCTGCAGGGCCGGCTGCAAGGAGCACAAACACAGTCAGTCTCTACGCCTCTGACCTCTCACACGACCTTTCAGACGACCTTGAAGCCGTTCATGACTGAAGTCCTACTGTGGATACGAGCACCACACATGACGAGTCATATGGAGTTATACGACCTCTGAGAGTCTCTGTGGAGTAACGGCTTTTTATTCTCAAGTAGAAACCCTTCGTCATCGTCCTTGAGTCTCTCTGGAGCAGCGAGACGCTCAGAAACCACTTCCATCGTCTCCGCTCTCCGCCTCCGTTTTATTTCTCAGGATAAAAGCAATCAACATTTAACGGCGGGTTAATGGCGAGCTACCTCCAGGATCACCGGCTTCGTCCCCGACGAAGCTATCGACTGGCCCAGAAGCCCACTGCGAGGAAATGGCACGAGTGTAATCGATGCCAAACCTCAGACGCCCTCTTCATCGCCTCGCCTTGTGAACCGCCCAGCGGAGCGTCTCCTCAAACCACGGCGCCACAATGGTCCTCCTCGCCGGGGGGGGTGGGGAGGCGATGCCAACGGCGTCACGCCGGGTCTCTTTGTCTTTTTGCATCGTCTCAGAACCGCCGAGAGAGAGGAATGATTTTACACAGAGGGCAACGAGCTTAGTTCCTGTGTACCCCCCCCCCCCCCCCAACCGGGCAGCGGGGGGATTAAAGGTTGTGTGTTTAACATGAGCGGACGGAGTGACACATGTTTATGAAAACAACTCGGTCAGAAAATGTCACTTTACTCTTTCATCTCTATTCACGCGTAGCGACTGAATCTAGGACGTCAGCGTTATTGCTCCCGCAGAGAGACGAGGGCTACACGAGCAGCGCAATGACCTTTTGCTAAGCTCCTCCCCCTCCAGCAGAGATCGCCCAATCACAGGTTGCAGCAAGGAGCAGCTCTGACGTCAACAATCAGTCCCTCGTTCTCTCGTTAGCTAGCAACTCAAGAACCAACGTCATTTGACTGGTGATGATGTGAGGAGATGTGAGACTGACGGCCTCAGCAGGGACGTTGATGATGTTGGTAACAGATTCCTGTGGTTCAGTCTCTGGCATCTTATTCAGTGATGAAGCTGTTGCATGTACAACAACAACAACAACAACAACAACAACACAGGAGGCATGTTGAGCATTCTGACACCTTCATCTGCAACCGGCTTATTAAACATGAACGTACAGGCCGGAGAGGATCAGGGTGCTCCACCCTCATGGGTTAGGGTCAGGGTGCTCCACCCTCATGGGTTAGGGTCAGGGTGCTCCACCCTCATGGGTTAGGGTCAGGGTGCTACACCCTCATGGGTTAGGATCAGGGTGCTCCACCCTCATGGGTTAGGGTCAGGGTGCTCCACCCTCATGGGTTAGGATCAGGGTGCTCCACCCTCATGGGTTAGGGTCAGGGTGCTCCACCCTCATGGGTTAGAGTCAGGGTGCTACACCCTCATGGGTTAGAGTCAGGGTGCTACACCCTCATGGGTTAGAGTCAGGGTGCTCCACCCTCATGCAGCCATCAGTATTTAAATATTACAGAGTTATATTTTATTAAGTGTCTGTCCACTTAAACACTCAGTGATGAGCCCTTAGAGTTTCATCAGTGTCACACACACACACACACACACTCCTTTAAACACACTCACGTTAACTCTCTCTCTTCTCTGCAGGTCTGAGGGGCTGCATCCATTCGGATGGAGAGAGAAGGATCATCGGCAGCTGCATTCATTCATTCATTAATTTGGCCTCCCGGTATCACTCCCCCCCCCCCCATCAGGTCCTATTGATGGGGGCTGGAGCGAGTTGGGTGAATAGCGTGGAGCAATTATAACGCTACGCTAACGCTATGCTAGGCTCTCTGAGATGAGACTCTTCTGTGTGGGAAGGCATAAGATGGATTTTACCTTGTCGGCGTCGGCGTCGTGGAGCTCCACCAGCGGCACGTTCTCCAGCTTCCTATTGTCATCAGACGCCGGCTGGGGAGGCACGCCGTGCCCCACGGCGAGGTCCCTGAAGGCCACACACAACGTCTGTCAGGTGAGTGTGTGAGTGAATGAGTGAGTGTGTGTGTGTGTGTGTGTGTTTGAGCTCTTTGTTTGTTAAACACAATCTTGCATGCAAACAGACTCTCAGGTGGTAAACAAGCCTTCTTCCTTCATCTTATACGAGTAAACAGAACACTCAAAATGAGATTCTATCAGGAGTCCCAGAGCCCCCCCCCCCCCCCCGGCGTCCATCAGCTCCTGATGCACCTGTTGCTGCAGTGGGACGACCTCACATGACAGAGACGAGCAACTCAACACAATAAAACCTGCTGACGAGTTCATTGCAGAAGGTTTATATACACACACAAACATACTCACAGACACACACACACACACATACACAGCAGCAGCTGTGAACTCAACCAGGAAAGATTAAAAGAACAGGAAAGGAAGTGGGAAAGATAGGAAATAATCCTAGAGGGGAGATTGCGACGCACACGCACACGCACACGCACACGCACACGCACCCCTCACACACATCGCCATCTTCCGTCCTTCGCACCCCCCACCCGCCGCCCAATCTTTCTCGGGAACGCGTGCAAATTGTAAATCCTCACAGGCATCCCTTCTTTCATCCCTTCTTTCTTTCTTTCACACTCTGTCAAGACCCGGAGTTTGTGTCTCGTTTTGTGTCTTGTTTTGAAGTCCTTGTGTCGTCTGTCTCCCTGTGATTTTCTGCCCTGGTCCTGATTGTTTCCTTCTGTGTGATTGCTGGCCCCGCCCTCATTGTGTTCACCTGTGTCTCGTTCCCCGTTGTCCAATCACCTCCGCCTGCCTGTGTATGTAAACCCTGTTCCTCTCATTCCCAGTTTGGCTTCATACCGTTTGGTCCGCGTTTTGTCGTCCTGTCTGGTTCGTGGAATTAAATATTAGTTTGTGCAGTTATATCGGCATTTGGGTCCTCTCTCGCTGCGACATCCGTGACACCTCATGACACACTCAACGTCACACCGTATATATATATATATATAGATATATTTATAGATATATTTGTATATCTATAAATAAATCTAGTCTGAGTTTAAACTTTCATTGTAAGACTTCCCCGTCTTCCCCGCTCACGACGTCTCTAGAATTAATGAATATGTGAGAGAGGCTTCAAGGAAGAAGACGAGGTCGAGAACCAAATTGGGGGGGGGGGGTTATCAGCTTGTAAAAGCGTGCCCAGGATTAAGACTGAAGGCACACTCGATGCATTCTAAGCCACCTTTTGTAGTTTTTCATCATTAAATAATGAAAAGGAGTCCACAACTAAAACCCACCCACACTTTCATTGAAATGCGCGCTCTCTCTCTCTCTCTCTCTCTCTCTCTCTCTCTCTCTCTCTCTCTCTCTCTCTCTCTCTCTCTCTCTCTCTCTCTCTCTCTCTCTCTCTCTCTCTCTCTCTCTCTCTCTCTCTCGGGGTCTGCCCTGTCACGTTATTATTCTCTGAAGTTGAACGTCATCCCTAATGAAGTGAACTCAACTCCATCCTAACATATTGCAGCTCCAATATGGGCTGATCCCAGAGAGGAAGTTATTCTGAACACATCGTCACCTTCCTAGCGCCTCCATCCTCAGCTCATCATGTGGTTCTCCCCCTCTAGTGGAATATACCACAAGATCAAGACGCTAATGAACTCCAGCTGGGGCAGGTGGTTTAGGGGCAGCGGGTCAAGTGAGTGGGGGGCTTCAGAGAGCCAGTGATACGCCTCTACGAAGGCTCTATGAAGGCTCTTTGAAAGCTCTACGAAGGCTCTATGAAGGCTCTACGAAGGCTCTATGAAGGCTCTACGAAGGCTCTATGAATGCTCTACAAAGGCTCTACAAAGGCTCTACGAAGGCTCTATGAAGGCTCTACGAAGGCTGTATGAATGCTCTACAAAGGCTCTATGAAGGCTCTACGAACACTCTACGAAGGCTCTACAAAGGCTCTATGAATGCTCTACAAAGGCTCTATGAAGGCTCTATGAAGGCTCTATGAAGGCTCTACGAAGGCTGTATGAATGCTCTACAAATGCTCTACAAAGGCTCTATGAAGGCTCTACGAACGCTCTATGAAGGCTCTATGAAGGCTGTATGAATGCTCTACAAAGGCTCTATGAAGGCTCTACAAAGGCTCTACGAAGGCTCTACGAAGGCTCTATGAAGGCTCTACGAAGGCTCTATGAATGCTCTATGAAGGCTCTACAAAGGCTCTATGAAGGCTCTACGAAGGTTGTATGAACGCTCTACAAAGGCTCTACGAAGGCTGAATGAAGGCTCTACAAAGGCTCTATGAAGGCTCTATGAAGGCTCTACAAAGGCTCTAGGCTCTACAAAGGCTCTATGAAGGCTCTATGAAGGCTCTACAAAGGCTCTACAAAGGCTCTATGAAGGCTCTACGAAGGCTTTATGAATGCTCTACAAAGACTCTACAAAGGCTCTATGAAGGCTCTACGAAGGCTCTACGAAGGTTGTATGAACGCTCTACAAAGGCTCTACAAAGGCTCTACGAAGGCTGTATGAAGGCTCTACAAAGGCTCTACAAAGGCTCTAGGCTCTATGAAGGCTCTACAAAGGCTCTACAAAGGCTTTATGAAGGCTCTACGAAGGCTCTACAAAGACTCTATGAAGGCTCTATGACCCGACCGGCCCCAGCACCGAGGCGTCGTGACTCACCCGTTGTCCCTCCTCGCCGCGCTCCTCTGGCCGTCTCCGTTGACCTCTTTCTTGCTGTTCTTGAGGAGGCGCAGCACGGGCTCGATCTCCTTCAGCAGCTCGTTGTTCTCCTCTATCCCGTTGCACAGGAGGCCTCCGCGACTACCGTCCCTCGCCAGCAGGGGGTCCTGGTGGGCCTGCCCGCCGCCCTTCTGCAGCGCGGACTGGCTGATGGGGGAGGACAGGTTCTCGATGGCCCGGAGCTGGGGCTCCTTGTGGCCCTGCTGCCCGGCGGGGCCGATTGGGCCGAGGGGGGAGCAGCGCTCGTAGGACTTGGAGGGCCGCGTGACCCTCACGGTGCGCTGGTGGCCGTCTCCGGACAGCGTGGTCTCCAGGTGGGTGGCGAAGCCCTCGGGCCCGCGCAGGATGAGCACGGCATGGCTCTCGGGCGACACGTTCTTCAGCGTCTCCAGGGCGCGCTCGTAGGACAGGTCCACCAGAGCCTTGTTGTTGACGGCCAGGACGATGTCGCCCACCTGCACCAGGCCGCACTCCTCGGCGGCGCCGCCCCGGATGAGGTCCGACACGATGACGGGCGGCTTGGACGCCCTCTGCTTCACCAGGAAGCCCAGACCGCCCACCTTACGCTTGAAGAGACGCACCGAGATGATGTTGGGCTGCAGCTGGCACACCGTGGGCTCCGACTCCTGCATGGCGCCGGTGTGTGTGTGTGTGTGTGTATGTCCAGGGATGTTTCTGAAAAGCAAAAGAAGGAAGAGGGGAAATAGAAGTTCAGTCAGTTTTAGAGGAAACCAGAGCAGAGCGTTGTGGTTCCCAGGATGTGACACGTCATTCAGATGAAACATCTCTTCTCTTGACGGTCAGAGCTGCTCGAGCTCCTCGACGTCGGCATCACGTCACTAAACTTGGGGTCAAAGGGTCAGCTAAATGAACCCAGGAGACTCTCAATGAAAACAGGTTCATGGAACTTCACTGACGGCACATGTTTGTTGGGTTTTGTGGTTTTTCTCTTCACCTCTATTACACCCAACATCAAAATTAAAGGAAACATTATACTTTCACTTATTTAACAGCTGCAGTTGCAGCCTACACCGATCCCATGGTATGGATTACTGAGCATTCATGATATTGACTGATTTTCGCCTCTTTGTAAAATACTAATTTGTACATGTTGGGTTTGCTACTTAATATTTGTCCTTCAAGAGAACCAGAAGCTCCACACGCGACTAGACAAGGTTTTAGTTTCTAACATCGTTGTTCTCTGACGTAGCATCTGGCATGTGGCTGAAGCTACAGGCTACGTAAAAATACGAATAAATAATAAACATGCAATTCCACCAGGCTTTGAGAAATGTAACGTAAGGCAATACAAATGAAGGACGAGAGGATTTATTTATGAATGAAGCTGAGCGAGTCATAGGAGAAAGAGAGGAGAGACACAACAGTGCTGTGTCCCAAACCTATCCCTTAATGAACATCTCATTCACTACAAATAAATAAAGTTGGATATTTGCAGCGTGCGATAGATTTGTGATAGCCGTTCATGCGTGAGGGGGATCACTGTTTCCATCATCTGTCTCCAGATCATTCAGGTTCTTTCTACAGATGTTTGATGATCTCAAACGGCATAGCACCCTTGGGTGCCACAACCCTCACGTCACATATGGCACCGTTACGCACACAATAGCCACACCCCTTTTCTGAATGTACCGTGAGAACAGTTTATGATGAGCGACATGCTCCCGTGTCATAACTCATCTGAGGTTACAGAGCTCAGTCTCAACAGAGCGCGTGGCCGCTCAGCCAGAGTGGCGCGCTTCAGCACCAAGGTCAGCGCCCCGCCACGGTACGCGCGCCGCACACTTTGCTACAGAGTCACTTTTTAGCACTTTCCGTTGGTGTGAGTGGCGACAGGGTTACACGACCGAGCCGTCCGAGCTGCGGGGTAACCTGCGCGCGCAGCCCGTTCGTCCTCTTTCTGTTGGGCACCCCACGGAGAGAGGACAGATAATGATGTGACTATTGATGGAAACTATGAATATGAATACATGTCTGACCTGGACGTGACTATCTTATATTATGCCAGAGTTAAACGGATGTTCAGAGCAGGCACAGAGGAATGACCGGGTATATGTGTTAGAGATGTTCTTTTGTTCTAAAGATTGAAGTACGTGGTTTTTTTTTAATTAGAGGGAACAAAAACACCGACCATGAACAATATAACCAGCTGTGTTGTTACATTGTGTTACATTGTGTTACATTGAGCTACATTATGTTACATTGAGCTCACGTGTTTCTCGTCAGAAGAATACAGATGCGTGTATTACGTGGTTCCCTTCTGGAGGAGCGCGCGCCACTAACAGATAGATCCGGTCCTGAATCGACAGGTGGGGCTCGTGTTGTCTTTATATATCATTTAATGATGACGCCGCAGCCAATAAAACAATGCTCTATAAGGAGACGTCCGCGCGCACGCGGCACGTGAGCGTGTCACAAATGTGCGTCTTGCTAAACCGGTAGACAACAAAACATTAATAATCAATCACAAGATGCAAAGACAACAATGGGGGGGGGGGGGGGGGCTGCTCTACGCAATGCAACACACACACAAGATGTTCCCAGGTTTTCATTGTTAGGATTTCCCAGAGCAATAAGTTCTGCCGCCGACTTGAGGCAAACACAAATATATATATATATATATATATTAGGGCTGTCAATCGATTAAAAAAATTTAACTAATTAATCGCACATTTTGAAATTGCGATTAATTAATCGCGATTAATTAATCGCGATTAATCACGATTAAAAGGGTTTTTTTCTTCGAAAGACTAAATCTTCTAAATGAACGAGTAATCCCTCCAGACAGCGTGTATTTTAGACACTTGTTTAATTGTATTCTTTTTAAAGACCAAACTTCACACAGAGCTGTGTTTTCAAAGAGGCTCCTACCTATAAAGTGTCAGTGAGGTATTTTATATCGTGGATGATAAATTGTTTCTTCAGTGAAACATTCAGATTAGTAAGAAAAGGTGTATTAGAGATTGGTCCTGTCATCTTTAACACTGAACAGCAGCAGAACCAGTGGCCTTGGTAAACTGACAAATATGTCATGTTAACCCTCTGGAGTCTGGGCTCATTTTCTCGATTTTACAAAAACATGTAAATTCACCTTTTAAAGTATTTTGCATGTGACACATCCCAGTGTTTCCCCCACCATTCTATCAGGGTGAGGCCCCGCCCCCCTGTCATGTTCTCTATCGCTCCAGATTACAGCAGAAGTAATGTACGGTTATTTTCTTAAAGACGTCTTTGTTCTTTTATTAAACTAAACGTCTGTTGTTGGTCGTCTCTACAGCAGCATGTCATTCTGTCTCGACGTGTCGTTCACTCTTCTCGGCTCTCCGTCCCGCGCGCCGCAGAGCTCCATGCCGGCGTGTCTGCGCGCGCATCGGGGCGGAGAAAAAAAGAAAAGTCCCCTGCACCTTCCGCCCCGCGTCACCGACACGTCGCCCTCTGCTTCTCTGTGAATATGGAGGAGCAGACGGGAGGAAGGAGGCGGACTGCCGCCGCTTGACACTTAGAGGAGTGCAACAACTTCAACGCACACCGGAAGTCAACAAAGTTGCGTTAATTGCGTTAAAATATTTTAGTGCGTTAACGCGGCCAAATTAATCGCATAGATTAACGCGTTAACGCTGACAGCCCTAATATATATGTATATATATATATATATATGTACCAATCCCATAATAATAAACCCATCCCATAATAATAAACCCATCCCATAGTAATAAACCAATCGCATAATAATAAACCCATCCCATAGTAATAAACCAATCGCATAATAATAAACCCATCCCATAATAATAAACCCATCCCATAGTAATAAACCAATCGCATAATAATAAACCCATCCCATAATAATAAACCAATCCCATAATAATAATCCCTCTGTCCATCATGCTCACGCGGGTCTATCTGTGTGACCAGGTACATCCGGTCCGAGCCTCAGGTGTGACGCTATAAGGAACTATGGATCAGTAAAAACACGGTGATGTTGCATAGACGTCCAAGACATCTTTTATAATTCAAAAAAAAATTACCAGCTAAAATTTTATTTGAACAACTAATTAATTTCAATGAATTCGTGTTTTACGCAAACATTAAAAAAGCATATATATACCAGGGCTCTCAAGTTTTGAAGACAGGCAAGCGTGAGATTTCCATCAGCACCCGATACAGCTGACCGTTGCGCGCGCCGGCATCGAGCCGAAAAGAGTTGTTGACGGGGGGGGGGGGGGGGGGGGGCGGGGGGGTTGAATAGGCCTGTATGGGTAACACAGTGTGGCCCTGGAGCATCAACAGAATGCCGGACAGCACCTCTCTGGGTGTAATGGTGCCTTGCTCATGGACCGGCCTCCAGGCTGCTGCTGTAGATATATATATATATGTGTGTGTGTGTGTGTGTGTGTGTGTGTGTGTCATTGTTGTCGTTTTATGACATTTTGCATCATAACATAAAACAAAGTGAGACTATGAATGAACACAAACCACGTAGAGCTGTGTAATATCGAGGGGCTGCATATGTTTATGTAAAACTGAAGTTTAGCGAAATGACATAACTATTCATGATGATATAACTCTTAATATTGACATAACTCTAAATGATAATATAACTCTTAATAATGATATAACTCTTAATAATGACATGTCTGGTAGTTTATTAACCCTCCACATGATGCACCTCAAACAGACTCTACGGCGGCTGTGAGCAACATTGGAAGAAGGAACATGACATGTTGTTATTGTTGTTGTCAATCATCGATTATGTTTTCTATTTCCTTGTCATTACAAATAAAGAACATTGTGCTGATTGTAATTAATTAACTAGTTGTGTCCTGTAGGTCAGGATATAAAAAGACATTTTAAAGTTTTTAAACACGATTAAAACTGTTTCCACCGATGAAGAGGAGGATTACAGGTTCACATGTAGAGCTCCATAGGCTCCATCAGGAGAGCGCAGACCTGGTTTGGGCTCCAAGGTGGTAGAGGCTGCGGAATGTCACGAGGTCCGAGCTCGTTTTAAACAGTCCGTTTATAAAGAGGGGGGCTTCTACATCCTCATTCACCAGGGGAATGCGCAGCTTCATTTACACCACGGACACAAATAACACAAAACAAGGAGGCAGAGTGGACAGAACAACAACAACAACAAACGCACCGCTCACCCCTGAGAACGAGGTCGCGGTCACAACGACCTGCTGCAGACAACTTGGGGTCAAAGTCCTGCCGCGTCGCGTCGCCTCGGCAGCCGGAGCGCGAGCCTCTCACCAGAGGAGAAGAAGAAGAAGAAGAAGAAGAAGAAGAAGCTATAAACCTTTTATTCTTCCTTCCAAGTCGCAGCGACGCGCTGCTCTGCCTCTGGAGACGAGGCACACTGGAGCCTTTGCTCGCGCACTGTGGGGAGCCTTATATTTATGCAGAGCAGCGGGAGACACCGAGAGAGAGAGAGAGAGAGAGAGAGAGAGAGAGAGAGAGAGAGACAGAAACAGAGAGAGGGAGGAGAGAGAGAGAGAGAGAAACAGAGAGAGGGAGGAGAGAGAGAGAGAGGGAGGAGAAAGACAGGAGAGAGAGAGAGAGCTGTGCGGGCATTTCAATGAAAGTGTGGGTGGGTTTTAGTTGTGGACGTCGTCATCACTCAGCATGCAAACAGCCTCCTCACAACCACACTCCTCCCGAGGCTGCTGGGGGCCTCATGATGGGGGGGGGGGCAGGGGAGGGCAACGTGTGTCACTTCCACAGCCTGGGAGGCTGTTGATTGTGAGCTCTGGAAGTTGCAGTTGGGAAGACGTTTAAAAAGACGACTATTAGATAAAGGTTGACATGTAGGTGATGTGGTCGTCATCTCCATGACAACAACAGCTCAGTCCTCACAGTTCTATACTGACTATAATGTACTTTATGTACATCATGTGTCACGTTACATTCACACACCGTAGACACAGGGAGCCACTCAGGGTTAAGGGTCTTGCTCAAGGACACATGGACGAGGGCGGGGATTGAACCACCAACCCCCTGATTGGAAGACAAGGACCTGCTGACCACTGACCCTCAGTCGGCCACTTTTAACGTTGTAGAAGCAGTCTGGTCCGATCCCAAAGCTGCACATGATGTTTCCAGAAGAAAAGATGGTGCCATAAGGTTTTCACTTTCTGAATCCAATCTCTGAGTTTGATTCCTATCCAGGTCCTCACATCGACGACCTCATCGACGACCTCATCGACCGGCTGGGATAAAGCAACGTTTCTAATCACTATTCATCTCTGTAAAGTTACTGGCAGGTGTTGCTGGATCTGCGGTCCGTATCGATACAAAAAATATGCTAAATCACATTGTTTTTAACGTACGGGTACTTTGTTAGTATCGCTACACCGTGCAGCTTGACAGCAGTAGATGTAGCGGACTAACATTCAAGCTAACCTAACTTCCCAAATGCTGTGGACATCTGAACGCTGATTGGCCGAGACTCGACACGTCCCATCAAAGATGTTTTATTGCGAAGAGCACCACTTCACATTTTCTCCGCGTCTGACTGCAATCTCAACGGCAGCGGGCCAGGAGAAAAAAATAATAAATCGGAACGCATCTCTGGTATTGTTCAGGGGGCCGGACCAAATGTGGAGGCAGGCCGGATCCGGCCCGCGGGCCGTAGTTTGGGGACCACTGACCTAAAGGCTCCAGGAGGCTCCAGGAGGCCGGACTGACTGTCAACCTCTCAAAGTGCCTGTTTGTCCGGATCGAGACTGAATATCTTGGCTATCTATATCTTGGCAATGAGGTAATCAATCCCTAAACCCACAAACTCCAAGCCATCCAGTCCACGTCCACAGACGAAGACCCAGCTGGAGTCGGTCAGCTTGGTACAGAAGATTTCTTCCCAACTATTCCTCTGGTGCTGCGGCCCTCACGGATATGACCCGGCACATGAGCTCCTACTCATCTGGAGTAAGGAGGCAATGCCTTCAAGGACCTCAAGGACGCACCGAGTAAGAACCCGGTTTTGGGTAGTCCTGACTAAAGACCTTGTGTTGCAGGCCTCGGAGGTTTGGGAGCTGTGCTTTCTGCAGGAGAGGCCGACCACCGTCGCCCAGTGGCCTCCAGCAGCAGGACGTTGTTCCCAGAGAGACTCGCTGTTCCACAGTGGAACAGGAGCGTGTGGCCCTGGACTCCCTCAAGCACTTTGTGTGAGGAGGGGAGTTCTTCTTGGAAACTGACCATCAAGCCATGAAGTGGGTGGAAGGCATAAAGAATGCTGACAGTCGTCACGGCTACAGGCCCAAGGAAAGTTACCTGCAGACGACGATCCGACAGAAAGGAATGTGTCGCTGCAGCACACCTCCCCTACATGGACTGGTCCGGGAAAGCGGACTCTACCATATTTTATTCCACCTTTAACTGCTCTGCCAGTTCTATGTGCTCCCTGGTTCTTCATGGATGCTCTCATGATGTCCTGTTGGAGGTCCATATTTCTTATATTTTATTATGAAACATTAAAAGGACATACAAGTGAAATACAAGTGAGCATCAAACATGTTCAGACATCGAGTTTGTTTGAGACATGTTGATGTGCTAAACACTTTTCTTTTCCGATTGTAAATCAACGTTTTAATGGTGTGACAATAAATGTAAGGAAAAGGTTGAAGAGCATGATATTTGACTAAAAGGGCAAAAACTAAAAAACCTTCTTGATGTGTGTCACACCAGCCGTCTCATCTTACTTTACAAATGAAAGTAAAAAACAAACAAACAGTTAATGGCATGAGAAGAATCCATGTCCACAACTCCCCGAAGACCATAAACCCCATAATGTAAGAGGCTGAAAACAAAAGCAATCAAGCCGCCGGTCTCCTTAGAGATTCTATTCATTGTGTTTAGCCTTCATCTACACAACAGCATCACATTGAGATTAAAACTCTTCTTAAAAAGACCGAGTGCGGAACAATAGCCTGAAAAAGAAGTTTATTGAGCGCTTACCTTTACAGGGTGTTTGTGCCCTCAGGTAATCCCTACTTTAAATAACTATGCGAGGATCCTCAAATAGAAGGAGGGAAGTTTATCGCTCATGAACTCAACTTTATTCTACAATAGAAACCAGCCATGTAAACAAGCGGCTGCAGCATGCGTTGAGACGCGGCATGGCCAGAACAGTGAAGGGTAAAAGGATGAATTAAGAACAATAGCTGAACAACAGTGGTGGTGGGGGGGGGGACCGGACTGCCTTGCTTTGATGTCGAGGCAGTACGTCTTCAGTTTTACAAAACTAGTTCAGATATATGTTCTGGAGCAAGTAATAAGTAAGTCTTCATAATAAGTCTTCATAATAACTCTAAAACCAATGGGCAGCCAGTGTAACATCATTAAAACTGGAGCGATGTTTTCTTTTTCTCCATTTGTCTTCCGAGTCGCTCCATGGAGATTAGAGATTATTAATTGATTTATGATACTGATAAACTTGTTAAAATACAACTATAGTAGTCTAACTGCGGGGAAAGGAAAGCCTGAACAATAGTTTGAGTGTCATTACAACTTACCCCGTATCCTAGCAGTCTTCCTCAGATGGCGATAACATGATCTCCTTAGTGTGCTTCTCAAAATGTAGATCGTCATGATAAAGGAGTTGTACGTGTGTTTAAAGATAATTAGCTGACATCGGTTGTGTTATATCTGCTTGGCAATCTGTTAGGTTGGATCGGTTTTAGAGTTTCAGTTGGGTTTATACACCAGTGTGTCGTCAGCGTAACGGTGGAGTGAACATCATGCCTACGTTGTGTGGTGGCCATGTGTGTCTCGGGTTTGTCCCGGGGTGAGGCTCAGGTGCAGAGACAGGCTGGACTCCAGGTTAGAGTCACACAAAAAACACTTTACTTTGGGAAAAGGTAAAACATAAAATCTCTGGCATGAAAGAAACTGCAAAAAAAAAACTAGGAATCAGCATGGGAACAAAGACTGAGAATGCGACAGAGACACTAGAGACAGAGACAACAAACAGACAGGAGACACGGTAAAGACTGGCACAATATATAGAGGGACAACAGGTGAACGGCATGAGACAATCAGGGAGACAGGAGTGGCTGAGGGCAGGTGAAGGGAATGAACCAATCAAGAGACAGAGGAGTGGCTGAGGGAAGGTGAAGGGAATGAACCAATCAAGACAGAGGAAACACAGAGGAGACAAAAGAAACAGGAGAGATGGAACAGGTTGTTACAATGTGGGAGCATACAGTATGTAATGTGAATAGAAGATGTCCCAGTGTGGATCCCTGAGGTACTCCACCATTTACTACAGAGTCACATATGTGGTGTGAATAGAAGATGTCCCTTTATGGATCCCTGAGGTACTCCACTGTTTACTACAGAGTCACCGATAGGAACTAAAACAATTCAGATTAATGAAATAAGAACAAATCCAGTTCAAAACCATCTCAAATATAGCGAGCTTTTAGGGCCGCAGCCTCTCAATCAAAGTTTGGTGTTCAACTTTTTTTTTAAAGAAAGAAAAAAAGAAAAAGAAGAGTTGAGACAAAACAACATTTATGATGTTGTTGATGAATGTTGTCTCCACTTGTTGTGGAGTCGGAGGGCTGCAATGGGAAGTCATTTAGAAACAGGTCTGTTGATTACTGCATTCTGATGGATCGAGGCTGGATTCTCATGAGTGGTTGAACACACACAGTTTTAAATATTCTGAGATGCAGCTAGAGGATGAATAACTGGTAATGATTGAGAGCAACCAAAGCACAGTCACATCCATTACTTCACAGAGAAATTCAGGAGGCATTTTATATGATGAGCTCATATAAAATGTTCTTTTTCCTCCAGAGTGCAACGGACCAAGCCCAAGTGACTCTCACTTTGAAGTTACAACAATGAAATCTGTTTATGTCATTTATTTCTGAATGTTGTCATTACATACTGCATATGATGACATAGCCCCTCCCCCTTAAATAAATGCAAAGTTACAACCTCTGTTTGATTAGTAATGACCTTTAACTGGGATCCACAGAGACTTTTTGAATATTTAACAGATGAGCGTGATCCTCAAACTGCAAATGCAACAACACTCTGAAGCTCACTCAATTATCATGTTAGACATCGAGCTAATGCTCCTCACCAGAACGCTCCAAATAGTCCAGTTTTCTTCATAATGTATAATATATATTATTGTGGGCTGAATTGTACAGATACTAGTGAGAGCATCATGAGCTCTTTGGTTAGTTCGACTGGCAACGGATCACTTCATGTAATTAATATTGTGAAATAAAATACAATGAATTGACAATCTCTTAAAAATGCACAAAGGGGTGGGGGGGGGGGGTATCTCATGCTCAATGACACTCAGACGTGTCGCTGCTGATGGACACACTTCAGGCCATTTCAGGTCGCGCGACCTTTTGGTTGCAGAACACTTTGTGTAAAACCCTCGAGGGGATGAAAGCGTTCCTCTCAACTTAATCACAGAGTATGACAATGTGGCTCGAGTCTTCCTCACCGAGCCCGGCCCGCTTTGGGAGCCAAGTGATCATAATCGATGCCACTGGGCGTCGCGGCCATGCGACCGCTTACTGGGTTTTAAGGTTCTCCCCGAATAGAAGACAAAATAATGACTTCCATTTATCACAAGGCCTGAAAGTGGAGCCCTCCTCCTTGTGTTCTCCGTTATCGAGCAGATGACGCACACACACACACACACATGGAGGTAGTTACAGACGGAGCTGTACATCGACCGGGGGAAGGGAGTGTTTACATTGATTGAGCTGCAGTTCAACGCGTGCGTTGTTATCCAGCGACACCAGATCAGCCTCCACTTGATGTCTCGACATGCAGACAAGACAGAGTGCAATCTCTGGACATCACACACACACACGCACACACACGCACACACACACACGCACACACACATACTCGTAAAAATAGCAGGGTTTACCGAAGAAGAAAAAAGAGAGAGAGATTTCTTCGAATCCACTTTTAGGATGTATCTTTAGACACACGCATTCATTCATTCAGAACACACACACACACACACATACAGGCGCATATTCCATGCTCGGCCATGTCATTATGTCAATCACTTCCTGCTTGAGTGGTACCATCTGCCCTCATAAAGCCCTACCATGTGGATCAGTGCAAAGCCCCCCTGAGCCCCGTTACGCTGCACATTGCTTGACTGAAGACTCCCGCCTTAACGCCGTGGTTCGTTGCTTTCCTTCACTTCTTCCCTGCTTCCTGTTTGACCTTTAGCCCTTTAAAAAAACATTGCATTAAAGAAACAGTGTGTGTATATAGGAGGCCTTTTTGTTTGCATGGCTGCATGTTCACGGCCGTATGAACGCATGCCGCGTGCGACTCCAACGTGATCCAGAAGCGCCGTCATTCCCCATTGAGTTGTTCCCGTCGAGTCATTCCCCGTCGAGTCGTTCCCGTCGAGTCGCTCTCATCGAGTTGTTCCCATTGAGTCGTTCCCGTAGAGTCGTCCCCGTCAAGACGTTCTCATCGAGTCGTTCTCATTGAGTTGTTCCCATCGAGTCGTTCCCCATTGAGTCATTTCCATGGAGTCGTTCCCCGTCGAGTCATTCCCATCGAGTTGTTCCCGTCGAGTCGTTCCAATGGAGTCGTTCCCATTGAGTCGTTTCCCATCGAGTCGTTTCCGTCGAGTCGTTCCCATGGAGTTGTTCCCCATGGAGTCGTTCCCATGGAGTTGTTCCCCACGGAGTCGTTCCCGTCGAGTTGTTCCCGTCGAGTTGTTCCCCGTCGAGTCGTCCCTAGTTACGTGTCGCAGGTCGTTATCCGGCATGCGGTGGGCCTCAGACGGTGTTTCTTTATATTCAGTGGATCATTAACATCCTCTCAGCGTATCTGAGGTGCTTGGTGAATCTGTGTTGTGACTTCTGCTCCGCCTTCACAGCTCTTCTGCTCCGCCTTCACAGCTCTTCTGCTCCGACACATGAGAACCAGACTCTCGGTGGTCATGTTTGAAGGCTCGTGCTTTGTCTTTTGTTTCTATGGCAACACTTGATTAAACATTTCCCCGCCCCCTTCATGTTTAAGCTCCTTTGAATCGATGGAGACGATTCAACAGCGTTCTGCTCAGAGAAGGCTTCGTGATCTTAAAATGAGGGTTTATTAATCACTCTGTTCACAGTTGTGATTGTATCAGTCTGAGGTGAAATGAACACATGATTAAAATCACAACACTCATCTAAAGTGACTGATGACGATTACATGCTTATGTGCACCTTTAAGAGCTAATGCATACACATTAAATCATCTATGCAATGTTTGTATTCTTCTTGGTCCAAACCCATAATATGTCTCTCATCTTTTTATTTTTTACATTTTATTTGAGTTTATATCTTTTTCCATCATCTTTAAACCTTTTTGTATAAACATTTTTTCTTCCATGAAGTGCCACCAAAAGAACTAAAACATGAAGATGACAGAGACTGGAGAAACTTTGATTGAAACAGGAAACAATGCCGCTGGAGAAGTTCAATGTCTCTGGGCTACTTGTGTACCTGTAGCTGTAAACACCAGATACATCACCAGCTTATTTAATTTGTTCCCGACGCAACGGATTTATGACTGAAGGTACATGTCCTGCCCCTCGATGTGCGTGAGCTCTGTATGATTATGGACGTTTGATACCATCACAGAGCACAGAGACGGCCTCTTCAATGTACAGCTGCTCTTTAATCTCATCATTCAGCCTCAAGCTGCTTCCTCACAGAACTTATGTGGTTATGGACATGGAGACAGAGGACAAAGGGCGAAGGAAACAAACAGAAGTTAGTCCTCACTGGGGCTCAGGGTGTGGCTTAATGACATCTATAGAACAGTGATTTTCAACCTTTTTTGAGCCGCGGCACATTTTTTACATTTACAACCAACCAACTAACCAAAATGACAGAAAATGACACTCAACACAGTACATATAATACATATAGTTAATAATATAGTTTCTAGATGTATTTATACTCACTTAGTGTGAAACCTGGGCCTGTTTCGATGAACACAAAATGGATATCCTGGCACTAATGGTAGAAAGACACACACAAAGCTCTTCCTCAACAGCTATCAGTCTCTCTCTGATTTTAGTTTTTATCGCAGTCAAACTTGAGAAGCTCAGCTCACACAGATATGTGGTTGAAAACGGGAGCAATGTCAAAATAGCTTTGTTGGCCAGAATGGGGAACTCCTTAGCAACAGATAACCAAAAACTGTCCAAAGGAATATCAGCAAAGTTTAGCTTTAAACCATGATCTTGTTTCAGTTCAATGAGTTCCTCTTGCTCTTTAAAGTCATGTCCTTTCCAGGAACGGATGCTGAGCTGTATGGGTCCCTAACCCAGTCAAGGCATTCTGTGAAGGCTTAAGACAAATAAAATAACAACTTCTCCTCAAGAGTTTTCAAATGTGTGCCAATCACCTCGCACATTGCAGCAGTGTTGCCATCATGCAGTTTCTCGGTGAGTGGGAACATTTCAAGGTTGCCACGCTGCACCTGTTGTTGCCAGAGCTGCACCTTTAAATGGAATCCCTTCATTTTATCAGTGATTGTAAGCAGGTTTTCATTTCGGCGTTGCATCCGTGTTAGTTCATTCAGATGATGAAATATATCAGCCAGGTATGCCAGCTTTGCACACCACTCATCACTTGCACGCAGCTTTGAGTAATCGGACCTCTCGTCTGTCAGAAAAACTTTAAGTTCCTCTCGCAGCTCGTACACACGGGTCAGCACTTTGCTGTGCGACAGCCACCGGACCTCCGTGTGGAGCAGTAAGACTTTATGTTTCGCTCCCATTTCCTCACACAAAGACGCAAATAAGCGACATTTCAAAGGTTGTGTCTTCACAAAGTTCACTATGCGCACAACATCATCCAACACAGGAGCTAGATCTGCTGGCAAGGTCTTTGCAACGAGGGCCTCACGGTGCAAAAAACAGTGCGTAACAATTAGGGCTGCAACTAACGATTATTTTGATAATCGATTAATCTGTTGATTATTTTTTCGATTAATCGATAAATCGGATAAAAAAACAAAAAATGAAATTTTCGGCCCTTTATTCAAAACAGGGTTCATACGGTCATGGAAAACCTGGAAAGGTCATGGACTATTTAATGGCTATTTCTAGGCCTAGAAAAGTAATTGGAAAAAATAAAATGCCAACATTTTTGGAAAAGTAATGCAAATGTGTTTATATTCTAATGTTAATTTACACGGAATATATACTGTATGCTTTGGAATTGTCATTGTAAGTTTAAATACTGCATCTTCTTACTTGTTCATGTATAGACAGAGTTTTCAAAAAATGTTTAATCATGGAAATTTGGTTTAAAGTCATGGAAAGGTCCTGGAGATCCACTGGTCAGCATGTGTATGAACCCTAATCATTGGTCAGCATGTGTATGAACCCGTCACGAACAGATCTGACAGCGCTTTACTCACCTGAGTTTACTCAGCCGGCTATTTGTGGGTTAAACGCGTCATACGTGTCGGTGAGGGGGCGGGGCTTATCTCCGTTGCCTTTCTCTGTGGAAAAATATTTTCCGCCATCCGCCACGGAATAATTAACCACTTTTTTAAAGTTATACTTCTTGTGGAAATGCCACACACGTGGTAACATGTAACGCCCTGGTGTCTGGGTTCATAACATCACCCGTAGGCGCACACAGCTCCGTGAATGTCACTCCGACGACGGGAATGACTTCCGCTTCCAGCCCCACGAGAGCAGCAGCAGCCAATTAGATTCACCAACAGCGGAGCAGCTCAGCGCTGATTGGCTCTCACAACGCAGCGTTCTGTCTGTCCTCTCCCTCCGCTCCGCTCTTGTTTCTCCTGCGCCGCTCTGCGCTCAACTCTTTTTTTATACTCCGCGACATATTGAGTGCCGTAATAATCGCACGACACAACGAATCGATAATGAAATTCGTTGCCAACTATTTTAATAATCGATTTTATCGATTCGTTGTTGCAGCCTTACCGACAATGGTTAATTAGGTGATATTAGATAATTTCCCACGGCACACCTGACGATCTCTCACGGTTGTCGTTTTGAGGCGGGTCGTTACGAGGTGGGTCGTTGCGAGGCGGGTCGTTGTGAGGCAGGTCTCTGTGAGGCGGCGTTTATGCAAAAAGTATCTCGCTTGAAGAAGAAGAAATCCCACTCTTAGCATTGAGAGGTTCTCGTAACAACTTGCTGCAGAGGGTTGTGAAGAGCCGAGGGTGAAGCAGGGAAATGTTCCGCTTGCACTTTCTCAAGGTCATTGAGGTCATCAAGGTCATTGGGGCAAAAGCAGCACGACTCAGAGGAGCTCCACTCTGTCTCCTCAGCTCACTAAACAGACTTCTGAGTCCGATAATAGTAAAATATGTGGCGTCGGTCCCAAAATGCTGGTGGGAAGCCTCGTATCCACACCATGTCCTATTTCACTGAGCTCCTTTAAAATGATTATTATAGGCACAAAGAGTTTAACCTGAAATGTTCTTTATTTTACAAACATTTTACTTTTTAAACACATTTAATATACATCCTGCATGAGTACAAACCCGTCCCTTTAGCCGTGCACTTTATTAATAACCATTTCATTTATATGGTACTCAAAGACAAATTTACATTTCATACACCGGGGAGCAATTCATGGTGTCTTGCTCAAGGATACATAGACTAGGGTGGGGGTTGAAACGTCAACCCCCTGACTGAAAGACGTACTTGCTGACCACTGACCCACAGCCACCGCAAATTACGAAGCTGTGTCCTCAAGATGACGTAACTGACCCTTCACTCTCCGTCTCTGGAGAAGCCTGGTCGGAGCTGCCCAGTGATTGGCCGGTCTGTGTCCAGAGGGAGGGGATTGGCTGAAACTCAAACTGTGAAAAACTATGTAAAAAAGAAGAAAGTAAATCTGGTTTGTGTTTGTTTGACGTGTTCCTGTGAGGAAGGTGATATGAAAGTCTCCTGAAGTCAAGGGGCTAACGAGCACACTTCATAATGAAGGAACATGTTCAAGGTGTATACTCACATGTGAGAACATCTATCAGGGGATAAAGAGATGTTTCACAGGAGGTTCACACGGGGCTAAAATTCTGATGTGAATAAATTATTCTCCAAAGACGAGCTCGTAATATTTGATGTGCTGTGCCGTGCTTCAGGTATTCAGCTGAACAACCAGCTCCATGTGACGAGGAAGGAAACCAGTCGAGTGCTAAGTATTTCACTCTGAAGCCACCGGGGGCCGAGGGGGGGAAGTAAACGCAACCGTGGTGATGTGTGAGGAATGTTGCGTGATCAGGTGGTGTACGCAGCAAATGTCCTGATCCTACACACAGAGGAATAAAGGTTCTTAAAGGGTTCTTTAAAAGGCTTTGTAGTTCTACCAAGAACCATCACCTACTGAAGAACCATTCTTTCGTTTGAGGCACCATTATTGGTTATTTGAAGAAATCTTTAAGGAAATGGTTCTCTAAAGAACCCTGGTTTGAAAGGTTCTTTGTGGAACCAGAAATGGTGCCTTAAAGAACCATTTTTAAAGATTTTTTGAGACACCTTTATAGGTTCTTTTAAGAACTATTTATGGACATTGTTCTTTTAAGAACCCTGGTTTGAAAGGTTCTTCGTGGAACCAGAAACGGTGCCTTAAAGAACTATTGTTTAAGGTTCTTTGAGACACCTTTATAGGTTATTTTAAGAACCATTTAAGTACAGAACCCTGGTTTGAAAGGTTCTTCGTGGAACCAGAAACGGTGCCTTAAAGAACTATTGTTTAAGGTTCTTTGAGACACCTTTATAGGTTATTTTAAGAACCATTTAAGTACAGAACCCTGGTTTGAAAGGTTCTTTGTGGAACCAAAAATGGTTCTTCTCTGGCATCACTCTGAAGAACCCCTTTGGGTTCCGGGTTGGCACCTTCATGGTTCTGTGTATAGGAGAGAAGAAGAAGACGAGGACAGGAAGGGACTGGCTGATGAGTAGTATAGGGCCTTAAAAAAGGTACCCACCAAATAAGGGTAACGACCCTCCTGATCTCAGACTCCTGCACAAAGAGACATGTGAGGGCAGAAAGGGGGAGGGGCTTCACCTGGAAAGTGGACGAGAGCAGGGGGCGTTGAAGACCGCGACCTGTGGGCCACTTGTGGTTCAGATCTGGTTCGGATCCCCTGTGGAAAAGGTCCTCCACCAGCACCCCAGAAGCAAGTAGCATCCATCGGTATTTGATGTTCCTGCTACAGGGGGGTCAAAATCTAACTGGACCAGAAACGGGAACCAGAAACATTTGTTTGGTTGATGCGAGAGAAAAAAAGTTAAGGGCCAACTCAACTTTTATATTTAAGTTCACAGCGAGGTGCGTGGGAGTTCCTTTAATACCAGAGCTGCGTCGTCTTATTGGCCTCTGGAGCCCTCAGACTCATTCAAAAGAACGAGTCTGAGCACAGACTGTGAAATTCTCTTGAAATTGAAATTGCCGAACATTATAATACTTTAGGAGGGAAACCTTTTACTGCTGTCCTTGACGATGAGAGAGCTGGAGGTCTGTCCCCCCTCCAGAGACGATGGCGAGTCATTATCGTCCACACGAGGCTCGCTTTGACCTACAAGAAGTTTACAGCTTTAAAACGGCGTTAGGCGCGGAAATGACTGGCAATAATGAGCTCCATGGGAGTGGCAAATAATCCAAAAATCATAATCTATAAACTGGAGCACGAGCCCACTGGTGCCTCGATGTCTGGAACTTTAAATGAGTTTTTGTTCTGGAACGGGCTCAAACAACTGGTGTGCAGCCATGAGACTCAACATGAATACTTATGTTAGAATGGGAAAACCACAACAACAACAACACAAATGATTGAGACCATGCCAGTGAATGCTCCATCATCATATTGTGACACTGTACTCTTGATAGCCTGCACATGGCCACAGCCCCCCTCCATAGAAGGAAAGCACCCTGGCCCCATGGTCCCCTGGTGATGTGGATACTTAGAGTTGAAGTCAGTGGATTGGACCAGATTCCTGTCTGCCGCCTTCCTTTCAACAAGATGCTGCCAGGCAGAACCTCCTGCAGCTCTCCTGCAGACGCCTCCATCACCACAAATGGTCAAAGTTGCCAGTAGCTGCTTCGTGTCACATGACCAGAGGACCCCTGCTGAGGACGGGGCTGCAGGAGTTCAGGAAGCAGAACACAACGTCTAAGACTCTTCCATATTTCATCAAGACTCTATTATCACACGTGCATCATAATATACACAGAATTATGATTATATGTGAATGACACTTACTCATAGTATTTTTCATGGTATTACTTATAGTATTGCTCATGGTGTTACTCATGGTATTACTGATGGTTTTACTGATGGAATTACTTATGGTATTACTCATGGTGTTACTCATGGTGTTACTCATGGTATTACTTATGGTATTACTCATGGTGTTACTCATTGTATTACTCATGGTATTACTTATGGTATTACTCATGGTGTTACTCATTGTATTACTCATGGTATTACTTATGGTATTACTCATGGTGTTACTCATTGTATTACTCATGGTATTACTTATGGTTTTACTGATGGTATTACTTATGGTATTACTCATGGTGTTACTCATGGTGTTACTCATGGTATTACTCATGGTATTACTTATGGTTTTACTGATGGTATTACTTATGGTATTACTCATGGTGTTACTCATTGTATTACTCATGGTATTACTTATGGTATTACTCATGGTGTTACTCATTGTATTACTCATGGTATTACTTATGGTATTACTCATGGTGTTACTCATGGTATTACTCATGGTATTACTTATGTGTTACTTTAATGTCTACTAAATGTAGGTCTCACTCCACTGATGCACTACTTATTCTTCTCATCAGGTATCAGTTCGTGAAAGTAGCATCTCTCCTCAGTAAGAAGCAAATCGGCAAACTGCAGCTCAACAAGTGTTGAGAGTCACTGTCGGTTAAATAATATCATCAGGGAGCGATGTACCCAAGGTGAACCCAAGGTGACCTCAAGGTGAACCCAAGGTAACCCAAGATGAACCCAAGGTGAACTCAAGGTGAACCCAAGGTAACCCAAGATGAACCCAAGGTGAACTGAAGGTGAACTCAAGGTGAACCCAAGGTGAACTCAAGGTGTACTCAAGATGAACCCAAGGTGAACTCAAGGTGAACCCAAGGTGAACTGAAGGTGAACTCAAATAATTGCAATTAACGGTAATTTACTGTAATTGAGTGAAAGGCCAGAAGACCAGCGGTAACCAGGGGACAGTTTTTTAAAAGCTGCTGGTTTCTACTCTTTTAGTCTCAGTAAGAGTAGCAACAGCCACTCCACACACACAACACTTTATCATCATCGTATAACTACAACTTATAGACCTTCGACCCTTTGGATCGATGTTCATCAGACTTTGTTTTGTCCTTTTCCAATCATTCCTCATGTGGGGGGGGAGGTGCAGTTTCTACGTATTGAGTTCCTCATTCACACAGAATGGATGCTGACAGTCACTCAGACAACAGATTGTAATTAAAGGAGCATAAAGCAGACAGAACATCTCACAGCCTCCGCTTACACATAGAGGACTATATCATTTAAAGTAGGTACCGAGTCCTGTGTTATTCTATAGAGGATCGAGCCTATAAGACGGATTCATTTTGTATTAAGGTAGCCTCCTGCACACACACTGCACAGGCGGTTTTATTATTATTCAAAGCCCAATATGTGAAATCAAATGGAATTTATATTTCCTATTTATACTCGGGCAATTTGCCTGTCAGAAGCTGGTGGTCGGACGGCAAATGAAAGTTTACTTAAAATGAAATTAAGAATTCACACGGGCAGGGAGGCCGTCTCATTTTTTTCCTCTTTTCATGTCCACTGATCCCCCCCCCCCCCCTGAGGTCTGACATTACACTGATTGTATCCAACAGGCAGTTTAATGAGTTAAAAACGTCTCCAGCTGACATGTGGCCACTCGCCTCTCGGGCGCCGCGTTCTGACTGAGGTTAAACGATCCGGCTGAAGCTCCAGAGCTGCTCCAGAGCTCCGGGGTAAATAAAGAGTCGCTGAGAGTTTAAATGTTTAGGACTGGGGTGAAAGGCAAACTGAGAAAGAACATGTTTAACGTTCAGCATCTTTTCATTGACCACGGTGGTTCTGAACGCAGCACCAGAAGCAACATTTTGTTTTTTCCTCCATTTTAATTGATTGCATGTTATTTTCATTTTATTTCTGAATCCTGCATATGAATTGGTGTGAATAGTCCTGATGAGCAGCGTATGAATGGTGTTCAACATGTCGTGTTAAGACTAGAGAAGTGAAAGTACAAACTCTATTTACCATTTAGCGTGACCATTCAAAAATATGTAAAGAAGTTAACATATTTGTGTTACGCAAGACTTTTTATTGTCAAATGTGTGTTACATAAAATACACAAGTGCAGTTTCTTACCTTTTTTATATTGTTATTCTGAATACTTCTATTATCTCTTTGTTATTCAAGTAAGAAGACAAAAGATCTACAGCTAAGTGACTTTGTGAGGCACAGCAGCATGCTAAAATGCTAACATGCTAATGTGTTTAACATGTATCATGTTTTGCATGTTCACCAACTCAGTGTTAGCAGTTTCTTACTGTTTTACATGGTTATTTAAGTACACTATAAATACATATAGTATCACTTCATTATTCAAGTAAAAAGACAAAACATCCACAGCTAAGTGAGGCACAGCAACATGCTAATATACTAAGATGCTAACATGCTAATGTTTAACGTGTATAATGTGTTGCATATTCACTATCTTAATGTTAGCAGTTTCTTACCTTTATATTGTTGTTTAAGTACATTCTGAATACACCTAGTATCACCACACAAAACATCTACAGCTTTGTGAGGCACAGCAGCATGCTAACATGCTAATGTGTATAATGTTTCGCATGTTCATATCTTAGTGACTAATTAGCACGAAACACAAAGTAAAGCCGAGGATGATTGGAAATTGAGAATCACATTTCCATCTCATCTCTGGGTACAGTGTTCATCAATATGCAAGTAGCTTTACAGCTTATTACCAAACACCTGTGAACAGTAATGAGATTTCCTCATCACCTTCAGCTGTAATTTGTCCTAACCCGACCAGGTGTGCAATAATACCCCAACTCGCTGGATATTATTCTGCTTCTTACTCAAGAAATCAAGCCGAGTGCTCAGTGATTCTCAAATGGAGGTACGAGTACCCGCGGAGGTACGTGTACCCCCGGAGGTACGAGTACCCCTGGAGGTAGGTGTACCCCCGGAAGTAGGAGTACCCCCGGAGGTACATGTACCCCTGGAGGTAGGTGAACCCCTGGAGGGACGAGTACCCCTGAAGGTAGGCGTACCCCTGGAGGTAGGTGTAACCCTGGAGGTACGTATACCCCCGGAGGTACGTGTACCCCTGGAGGTACAAGTACTTCTGAAGGTAGGCATACCCCTGGAGGTAGGTGTAACCCTGGAGGTACAAGTACTTCTGAAGGTAGGCATACCCCTGGAGGTAGGTGTACCCCTGGAGGTACGAGTACCCTGAAGGTAGGCGTACCCCTAGAGGTACGAGTACCCTGAAGGTAGGCATACCCCTGGAGGTAGGTGTACCCCCGGAAGTACATGTACTACCGGAGGTACGTGTTTCCCCGGAGGTACGTGTACCCCTGAGATTTGTGTGAGATTTGTTATAAATATATTTAATATGAGCATTCATTAAAATGCCTTTTGAAAATAGTTATTTAATAAATATTCAATAAAATATATATGTGTAAGTTCATAAACTGAATTGTATATATTATATGCAAAATGCTGCATATTACATCTTTTTTTTCAACCCAAAATGCTTTGCACTGGTCAGGGGGACACGGCTGAAAAAAGGTTGAGAACCACTGTTCTAACCGACCAATCAGAATAGAGTATAAAGCCGTGTAATAATCCTGCAACGCTTCATTAAGCGTATTTATTTCAGCATGAGGCTCGAAGTGTTTGACTCGCGTCGGGTTTTATGAAGTTATGGATGCATTCAGGGACGACGTGGTCAGCCGCCTCACGGCAGCGACGCCACAACCTGTTCTGTGTAGATCACAGCGGGTCACCGGCTTACCGAATCACCGGCTTACCGGGTTACCGGGAGCCTCTGAATTGACTGCATGGTGACGAGGGAGCCGTGCGATTGCCTGGCAACCGGCTCCGCGTCTTGTTTTTTTGGCTTCATGGATAAAGTTACCTTCTTTTATTTAATGCTACACGTTTAACAGATCCGAGCCATAGGATTGAGATGCAGCTCCTCGTCCTCTGGACCTCAACGCAGCAGCGCTAATGGATTCACATCCAATGAGTTCAGTCGGTCAATATCAATAAGAATAATGAGTTCGGGCTCTAAACGTATTAATGTCGAGCGACATTATTGATGTCTCTGGGCAGAACATGAGTCAGACTCCTGTTTTTATAATGAAGAAGAAAACAAATCTTTTTCTGGAAGCACAACAAAGTCATGTGACAGTTGACGGAGGTCACAAGGACGCGTCCTCTGTCAAGTGGACATGTGGTCAGAACAAGAAACAGACAACATGAGCATCACTTCAAGGCTTTTATTCAAAACATCGACTATAAGACAAGGTGCAATAATGCGTTTCAGGACTTATTTAGCTTTATTTAGCTGTATTTACCTTTATTAAGCTGTATTTAGCTGTATTTAGCTGCATTTACCTTTATTTAGCTGTATTCAGCTTTATTTAGCTGTATTTACCTTTATTAAGCTGTATTTAGCTGTATTTAGCTGCATTTACCTTTATTAAGCTTTATTTAGCTGTATTTACCTTTATTAAGCTTTATTTAGCTGTATTTACCTTTATTAAGCTTTATTTAGCTGTATTTACCTTTATTTAGCTGTATTCAGCTGTATTTAGCTGTATTTACCTTTATTAAGCTTTATTTAGCTGCATTTACCTTTATTAAGCTTTATTTAGCTGTATTTACCTTTATTAAGCTTTATTTAGCTGTATTTACCTTTATTTAGCTGTATTCAGCTGTATTTAGCTGTATTTACCTTTATTAAGCTTTATTTAGCTGTATTTACCTTTATTAAGCTTTATTTAGCTGTATTTAACTATATTTAGCTGTATTTACCTTTATTAAGCTTTATTTAGCTGTATTAAGCTTTATTTAGCTGTATTCAGCTTTATTTAGCTGTATTTAGCTTTATTTACCTGTATTTAGCTTTGTTTAGCTTTATTTACATTTAATAAGCTGTATTTAGCTGTATTTAGATTTATTAAGCTTTATTTAGCTGTATTTAGCTTTGTTTAGCTATATTTACATTTAATAAGCTGTATTTAGCTGTATTTAGATGTATTAAGCTTTATTTAGCTGTATTTAGCTTTGTTTAGCTTTATTTACCTTTAATTAGCTGTATTTAGCTTTATTAAGCTTTGTTTAGCTTTGTTTAGCTTTATTTACCTTTATTAAGCTTTATTTACCTTTATTAAGCTTTATGTAGCTGTAGTTAGCTGTATTTAGCTTTATTCAGCGTGAGTTCATCGACCTTCTCATCTAACCTTCCTCATAAAGACTCAAACATGTTTTCACCAAAACGTTTCACCATCGCGTTTAAAGCTCATACAAATGCAGTTTATTCAAACTGCTGCTGTCACACGAAGAGACGTGAAGTTCCCACAGTAGGAGAAACAAATGTGTGTGTGTGTGTGTATGTGTGTGGTGTGTGTGTGTGTGTGTGTGTGTGTGTGTGTGTGTGTGTGTGTGTGTGTGTGTGTGTGTGTGTCGAGCTGGAGCTGCTTTCTTCTTCTCCTGTGAGATATATTTGTAGTTTCATGTCCTGCCACTGTGTTTGAACTGTAAAGTATTCTGAAACTGGGCACTTCGCAGATGATGGAAAACAGGCTTCCGGACGCGCATGGATTAAGTTATCAATATTTAATGGCAGGAAGTGTAAAACAAACATTCAAGGCGCTCTTCCTCGGCTCCCGGCGCCTCCGGGCCCTCAGCCTTGCGGCCTCGGGGATACCTGTAGAAGAGACCCGATTTCTCTAAACCACGGAGTTTCATACTCAATCTCACTGGCCCCGGTCAAAATGTCACTTCCGGTCCAGTCGCTAAACAAGTATTTTCACAATAAGAGTCCCGTCTTGTTATTGTCCGCATTAAAGTCAGTTTCACAATAAAAGTCCCTGTTATTTTAAGTCACTTCACGGAATTCAACCGGCCCCGTCAATCTATAATACTAACATACAGTCACTCTCATGCAATATACATTAATTCTTGCCATTTACATTTGCATAGAGTAAACATTACCCCTATACTTCATAATACATTAAAAACAATATCAATATTCTCCCTAATATTTTCTATTATAATATCTTTCTATATGTATTCATTTAAAACATAAGACCTCTGCAGATGTTATCAAAATAAACTATTACAACCTAACAATCTCAGCGTTCCTTTTATCCCAGTGCATGCTGGGAGGTGGAGAGGGTTGAAGTAGTGAGTCATATTACTCTGCACCACCATATGCAAATGTTTTAATAAATGAAGATACATCTCCATGTTCCCAGTCAGTACCAATGGGCTGGGAGTGCTCAGGCGGGAGGGAGGCGAATAAACACCACGGCTCACTTTGCTCTGTTTTGGTGGGATTTATTGATAAGAAGTAAAAAACATAAAGTTTAATAGAATCAGCCTCATCCTTATCGTGCCACAACACATGGCGGAGCCTCGTAGTTCTTGTGAGAGGCCGGCTTCAGGCGGCACACATTTTAAATATTGGGCTTCCTGAAAGGGAAAAGCACCTTTTACTACGTAGACATTGTTTTGGGAAATTGAAAAGCTGCAAGACAACGGTGAACGACTGGAGAGAATAGCCCTCGTCGATCCTCTGGAATCACAAAAATGGCATCACTCAGGGACATGGTTCTATTAAAGGGAGCTGCGCCACACACGGTTTATCCAGACTCACATTATGGTCGCATCGTGTAAGAGAAGCCGCTCTTCATACGTGTTAACCTTCTATTATCTGGAGATGTGGTTTTAATATCGAGCTGCAGACCAACTCTGAGTCGCCATGAAGTCGTTTCCTTCGTAGACTTCATCTCATTCTCAGGAGGGAAGTCCACACGTACAGGCAGGTTGAGAGTCACATCCAGATAATCATCCTTAAATGTTACATTCATCATAAAAAATGTGAGGAATGAGCAGTTCAGTCTATTAAATTATCACTTTAATAAAAAGTATTTTCAAAATATTGAACTGCATGTTGTGTTTATCTTCATTGCATAGCCGTGAGGTCATTACTTAACAGTGGGGGGGGGGGGGGGGGTAAATAGCCTATTAGCTCACCAACACACATTCATAGAAACACTTCCAGTTATCTTTCTGCACACAGAAATCTCTTGTTCATATTTTGAAAGCAAATTCCTCTTTAAGAAGAAAGAAGAGAATAATTCATCTCCCCTGGACGTGAATATCAATGGACACGTTTGAACATTCGTCTGCTGGGTTTTGGGAATTAATTTCATCTTCCTCACAGAATCATTTGCCAGTGCACACAAATTAAATTGCTGTGCAGATTTCTAAGTAAGCAGAGCATGTAATAGAATCAATTACTCTGTGATGTTCTCATAGGGAGGTTTGATTCCCTCCACCGGCATGTGATGCTCCATTGGGAGAATAAACTATTTCTAAAGATAAATAAATAAACCAGTGACTGACTGTCAGTGTGCACAGATAACACAAACAAGTGTCAGCTGGTCTTGTATCAGTCGGTATCCTCGTGGCAGCAGATCCTTTCATCTGTCTGCATTCAGAATTATGATTTCTTTTATTTAAATAATAAAAGTAAAGAATCACTGCTGAAGTGCCGTTGAGCAAGGCACTTGACCTCCTGACTGCACAGACACCACTGCGTATTGGCCACCATGGGTTGACCCCGCCCTCTAGAAGTTACTTTTTATATACCACTAACTCCTTTTACAAACTGAAGCCATACACGCATTTGTTGTATTTGCCGTAAAATTGCATCCCCTCTACCGGCCAGCAGGGGGCGACTCCTCTGGTTGCAAAAGAAAAAAGTGAGATTGTACCCCAAGTCTATAAGAATATGATCTTTCTCTCATTTGACTCATAACCTCAGTGAACCTCTGTAAATATGTTTATTAAATAGACCATAAAGCCGATTGTGCTTTACGGGGACGTCGACCTGGAGACTGACGAGGTCTCGGAGTCGTCTGTGTTTTTTCGTCTTACAACTTTAATCCTTTCACTAGTGTGCTTACAATCGATAAATAAAGTTATTTGTAATATTTTTGGTGAAATATAATCTGTTTCTCAACCTCCGGTACGGCCAAAAAACAAGTTGGCGTCAAGCAAACTCAAGGTTTTAAAAACTGTCGTCCACAAACCGATGTACTGGTTTTATGTCTTGGATTGTGTTATTTTAAGCTCATCAATCATGTTGAAAAGTAGCTGTACACTATTGTAATTTGTAAGAGGCGGGGTCACATGATGGGAAGGTTTCTTCATCAATAAAAAAGGAAAGACAGACGGAACCAGCATCAGGAAGAGAACAGAAACACAGAGTAAAGCACAAACAGTGAGCCTCCATATCGGGTGACCCTAAAGTTATTGGACAACCTCAAAGATGCAACGTTACCCTCAGGCTGAAAGAAAGTTCACGACTTCACGGGCATCCTGTACAAAGAGAAGTGGATAACAACAATGTCCCAAAAACACACCACAAGTCGAGCATCAGATCAACATCACCACTTCATCATGTGTCCACGACCCTTGTGGATGTTGTCTTAAAAGTTTCTCAGCGGTTGTAAACATTTTTTACCTCAGTTGCTTCCTTAAAAAGTGGAGAATGATAAGTTGCACAATCATCACAGGGTTTAAGAAAAAACAACACGTCTGCAGCTCAAGGTGACTGGGGGGGTCTCCATGCACAGAGCGCAGAAAGACCTCTCTGTTTCAAAGTCCAGGCAAAGGGGCTCAATGGTGGTGCTAAAGGGTTCAGACCGGGCTGGGGGGGAGGGGTCGAGAAGGAAGGGCAGATAAGGTGTGTGTGTGTGGGGGGGGTTGTGGAAGCAGGGGGGGGGCGTGAGACGGCGGTGGAGCCGAAATGAGCCGAGCCGGGGCCGCGCTTCCCGTCGACGCCTCCGTCACAGCCTGGAAACGAGAAGGAGACAGAGACACGTTACAGAGGAGGTGAGGAGGTAAGGAGTGAGGAGGTGAGGAGGTGAGGAGGTGAAGCTCCGTCAACGGACACGCTCACACCGAGGTTCAAGAGGTTCACGCGTTCTCTCATTTCTCAAGAGACAGAAAGAAGAGAAGCAGCTGCAAATGTTTCAGCTCCGTGAGGTAAAGGTCCAGAAAACTGTCCTGAAGAATAAAATATAAAACTAAAACGTGTTTTTTAACATTTCGTTGTTATTAATATTTATAATTGTCAAATGCATCAACGTTTTGACCTGAACGAATTTGATCTGTTGGGATTTTTTCTGGAGGTGGAGCGGTTGGCTAACTGGTTGTCGGACAGTCGGACTCTCAGGCTCCTGCAGCCTGAAGACACATCTGCAGTTTGACTTCTTCTTCCTGCTGAATATGCCGACGGGCTGCGGGTTGTAATGATTCCCTCAGTAACACGTTCACAGGACTTTAATGAGACAATGTTTCTGTGACATTGGACCTGACTCGTCCACAGCTGCTGCTTCATTGAGACGTGCAGCTGCTCGGCTGAAAGCTCCCGAGGTTCCCTCACTGGCCTGTAGGACATCCCTCTGACGGCCCGCTATGCGAGACCGAAGGTAACTGGAACACATCTCAAGCTGAATAATGTGTTCAGTAAAAAGAAGTCACGGTCCCCAGAGGCTACATGGTAGAGCCAATCGGCTGCTCTCAAATTTGCTTTTTTCCAAAGACGTACACAGCGTGATGGAGACCATCGTCATGTGAAGGAGAACACCGGCTCTCTGATGTCGAGAGGAGAACTTTCCAGAGGTTCTCACGTCTTCAATGTGTGACCACGCAGAGGTTATGCAATTGACATCATTTTGGGATTTCCTACGTTTCCCAGAATGCCTCATTGAACGTCTGGTGACCTGGTGGCACATGTTACGGGACACGCAGGTGGAGAGCGACACGCTGCTCAGCAGGAGCGCGAGTCTCCTCATTGGGTCCATCAGGAGAGCCGCCATGTTGACCCAGTGGCCAGATGCAGTACTGCAGCAACAATACAAGTTCACCAGAATCTTGGTACGCATTGTGTCGGCTGAACGCTGTGACGGACATTAGTTGACCAAGGTTTATTTAGACGCTCTGGTGTTAGAATGTTAGCTTTTAAAGCGGCGCCTGGTGACCACACTGTGATTACAGGGTATTGGCTCGCTAAACTTTTCCTCCAATGAGATCGTCTCCAGTTATTTTCTTTATACGGAACATTCCTGCTCTTTACCTTCTGCACAAACACTAGAACCACACAGATCAGATGGTTACGGCTGTTTTAATGATCCTCTTGTGAGAATAAGTTCATGTTCTAGTTTCTGTGCTGCACGAGGACGACGTCCTGCAGAGCTTCATAAATACATAAACAAGGTGTTCGTACCGGCAGCTTCGTTGTTTCAGATTTATTTTCAGGTCAGACGCAAAAACAACAAAAATTAATTATGTGAAGATGAATAAAATATCACAAAATCCTAAAAGTAACAAACAGAAAGTAAAATATTCAGATGAATTGTCGTGATGTATTGTTCTCTGCGTGAGCCCCATCAGTGGATTCATCTCCACTTCACTTCCCATCACAGCGTGACTATAAACAGAGCTCCATCGTCTGGCTCAGGTTGCTCATGGGCTGGTGGCAGCTTCTAGATCCTCATAGATCACAGGAGAGACTCTGATCCACACATGGTACTCATCACATGAACGTCCCTCTAGAAACAGAACATGTAGTTTCTGTTTTGTTTCTTGAATCCCTCGTCGGTTATATTTTAACATAAAGCTCCGAGCCTCGGAGGTTTCACACTTTAAGGAACCCGACAGAACCCAAATGTCCTCTCGCTCCGATGGACTCAGACTCCTTGAGATTGGGCGATGTGGATTCTCTACGGTCTGGTGGACTTCAGAGGGGAAGATGGAGAGAACACGGAGGACTGAAGCTCTTATCCATCCACTTATCTTACCTTCCCTCACTAACTCCTTTACACACACACACACACACACCCTCACTAACTCCTTCTCTCTTCCACCAGTGAGTCACAGGTCCGAGACTGTATGCCACACACACACACCGACACACCCACTCCCCCCCCCCCCCCCCACACACACGCGCACACACACACACCCACACAGACAGATCCTCTCCGCAACATTTCAGCCTCAGAACTGTCCACCAGAACCCGCTCTGATCACCAGGGCCAGCCTTAGGCGATGGAGGGGTTATCCAACAATGTGGGTGCCCCGAATGAGAGGGGGTGGGGGGGGGGACATTAAAAAACATAACGGGTGGTACCGTAACAAGGGGTACCGTAACGAGGGGGTACCGTAACGGGGGGTACCGCAACAGGCTGTACCGTGACGGTTGGTACCGTAACGAGGGGGTACCGTAACGGGGGGTACCGCAACAGGCTGTACCGTAACGGGGGGTACCGCAACAGGCTGTACCGTAACGGGGGGTACCGCAACAGGCTGTACCGTAACGGGGGGTACCATACCAATTTTAGTTTCTCCTCATTTTCCTGCAAGGAACGTTTAGGGAAAATTTGAGAACATATCTCTGACCCTGTGGAGACTGCGAGGCTCCAGCCAGCTGCCTGTTAGCTTAGCTTAGCATTAGAAACAGGGAGCTTCTGGCAACCAAACAGGCAACCAAATCTCAGAAATTAGAAAAATAGACGCATTATATCTGTTTATCCGACCCAAAGAGAACTAAGTGTAACAGTGAAAGTGGTTTTACGTGTTTTTTTGTGATTTGTTTGATTGACTACAAGAATAAATAGTTGACATTTTAAAAAAGGGAAATCAATTCAAACCAATTATTTCTGTTTTCCTCGTTTCCTGCGTAGGAAGAACGGACGATGTTGATCCATCAAAGAACTTGTTAGTTTGTACTTATTTTGCAAGAAATGTTTAAAAGAATTCTTCAACGTTTTGGGAAATGTGAGAACATTGCTCTGACCCTCTGGAGACGACAGGGCTCCAGCCAGCTGCCCGTTAGCTTAGCTTAGCATTAAAAACAGGGAGCTTCTCCTAGCTGTCAACAAGCAACCAAATCTCTGAAATTAGAAACTCAACTCTACATTTACTCTTTAAAGACATCGTGAAACAACCAAAGTAAAACATGAAGACGGGTTAGGAGAAAAGACAGAAAAGAAACGGAAAACGTCCAAAATGAAAACATCTTTTTATTGTTATACAATTTGTGAAGGATGAGTGCAAATGAAAGAGTGCTTGTGATCAACATCTACTCATCACTAAGCCATGGACCATTAGGCATCATGAAACACAAGCTTTCTGTTGGAGCGTCTACAACACGGGAAAGAAACAACACGGCATCAATGCATCAGGAGGAAATGGAGGAAACGAAGTCAAAGGAACAGAAAACACCACAGAAAGAAAACAATCTGTACACTCAAACAGAAATAAGTCAAAAGAATTCACAAGCAATATTGATAATACGGCAAGTGAGGATAAAACATGTCTAGTCTGTACACTTGGCACTAATGTCAGATCCTTGTGGTTTAAACTCATGTGCACATGTCGCAACTTTTTTAAATTTTATTTCAATGCCAGTCTAATTATTCATATGATTTATAAATATCCTGAAACAATCTCTCAAACAAAGCCGTTGAAAAGTTCTGACGTAAAACTTCACGAGGTCATCATAAAAATGCTCACATCATCATTATATATATATATTATTATATATATTTTAGAAGGATATTTTTTTCATAACAAGAATCTTTGATAGTCCATCTCATGCACTTGAAAGTTGTAAACAGTACAAATATAAATGATCCACTTACAATATTTGAATCCCAGCAATTCCAAAACAGACAAACTCCAAAAAAACAGCAGCAGATTGTTTAGTTTGCATTTTCATCACTGGCAGATATGAATATATCACGAGGTGGAACATCTACTCAACATGACAAGGACGTCTCTGTTCACGGGGCCAGAGACTCAAGAAGCAGTGAACAGCTGGATGACCCGCGGCTTCCATCCAGACTTACAGTATATCTTTAAAACACACTTAAAGTATGCTGTGACGTATGAAGCAGGAACCAAACGTCCCGGTGTCTTTATCATCCTGATATGTCGTGTTCATGATATGTTAAAGGGAAGGTTCAGCCAGATTTAAGTTACTTACTTGTTACTTAAAAAGAAGAAAAAAAGAAAACAACAACAACAAAAGTTTTAAATAAATGTGTCACATTTTTCAGCAGCGTTGTATTCGGGAGCAGCCGGCATGGAGCGCCATGACACCTCTTGCTCCAGTCATGGGGCAAATAAAGGCAAAAATGCCCCCAAAAGGACGAGTTATTGTGAAATACTCCGGAGAGATGTTCATTCCAGCGATTCATGATACAATTTTAGTTATAGCGCTTCACAGCCTCCATAAATGGACTAAATGTTCCTTCTGATGCCCCCGGTGGCAAAAACAGAGCGCAAGTTTCATAACTATCAATGGTTAGCTACGTAGTGTAACTCCTTTTATCCAGCTGTAATTTAACTAATTAACGAACAAATATATTAAAATGATCAATTGAAGTAACACATCAATGGTTAGAAGAGATTACTTGTTTTACTTTCGGGCGTCCTGTATTTAAAAAGGTCCGTACGCTGTCGTTCTAATTATAAATAAGTACACAAATAACAAATGGGGAACAATTACAAGTTGAGAGAAGTGACTAAACACTGGTTGACTTGTTGAACTCCTTCGTTAAACTCTTGTTCTCAAAGTGTTCGTGTGCCTCTCTAGAGTCCGCGTGCTTCCCCTCGGACGCCTAACAGTCACATTCCTGCCTCCGACCCGGGCCCATGAGCAACAGGACCTTAGTTTCCATTGAACTATTTTATAAAACACCTTCACACACTTCTCTACAAAAAACTAGCGCGTCAGTTCATATATCGATCGGAGAGAATAACCAGAAAGTACAGAGTATGCAGTAGATTTGTGTTTCTACTGTATTCTGTATCGATTGTAAGATATTTAAAGACAATATTCTACATTTATTTATGGTAATTTGGGGCTCAGTGACAGCATTTCTGAATTAGTTCTCTCAACAGTTGACGATATACATTTCAAGTGTCACAGAACAGCATCAAGAGAGGGAGTCCCGGTCTGACCACCCCCCCCCCCCCCCCAAGGTTATTGTTCAAATGTTCTCGCTCATGTTCACAGGCTAGAGAACATTCTCCCATCACAGAGCAGACGCGTGTCCCCACACAACAGGGACGTCTTCTTCACATTCAAATGGTACAGTGTCAACAAGAGGACATCTTGTTTCTTAAAGATAAATATAGCTTTCTGTACAGACGTCCACACTTGAGAGGTAACACTGACACAACATGGTCGACACAGCTGACAGACATAAGGAATGGCAAGAAAATAGCTTTGAAAATATACAACGGTGATGTTCAACAGTAACATTCAAAACAAAGAAATAATAAGACATGAGGGGACAAAGGAACCCACAGTTGTTTCCTAACACTGTTTGTTTTTTTAAAGTCCAGAATGATGTAATCAGTCGAAAGTTACAAGCAAAATACATCCAGGAAATAATTAAAATATCATGAAGGGATCGAGTCAACACAACAAAAGATAAAGGAGAAATATCCTGTATGGTTTCAAATCAAACCAAAGAAAATCTGAGTCCCGCCTGCTGTGAGAAGCTGGTGGACTTCACCTGGACACACACGACCATGAGACACGCCCAGCGGGGGGCCGGTTGCATCACTGGAGGGTTCACTGCATTCTTTAAGGACGTGGGATATTTATGGAGAGCTATGGCGGGCTGTTTATTTTTATTTATTCTTGTCTAAAGTTGGCCGATTGTTTGTTGTTGTTGTTGTTGTGGTAGTGGTGGTGGTGGTGGTGTCCCTAACTCATTTGACATACTCAGCTGACTTCCAGAAGTGCCCCGGGTGGGAAAGGCGACGATTCCGTTTGGGTAACTTTTCCAGTAAATCGACGAGCTTGGAGAAGCTGGGCCGCTCGTCCTGCTTGAAGGCCCAGCACAGCAGCAGGATGTCCTGGGAAAAGACGGGGGCGACGGGGGGGCTTTTAGCTTGTGATAAATACTGAAAACAAGTTTAGTTAGAGCTTCTAAAACTGTGACGGTGTACAAGGAGGGACACGATGCACAGAACCTGCATGAGGTGAATGTTTACAGGTGAGGCGACCGAGTGCCCGAGACCCGGGCCGCAGATCAGATGATGATTACAAAGTTGACCATTGATGTCCGACCTCAGGGGGTTCTGGTACCAGATCACCTCATGAGCGACCAGACATGGAACAGACATGGTCCAGGTACAAGTAAAATACGTTTTAACCACACTTATGGGGATTGGTTGGGCTCAGCCGCAAGAAACAACATGGGGCAGCCACCCTGTGCCACCCTGTGTCCCCCTCATCTCAGGGGCAAGCATTGGGGTCGTGTAACATACTTGTTATAACCAAACCGAGGCTAGCGCAGAAGCCCAATAACCAAACACCTGTTCGGGTTCAGATTGGCCTGCCGCCCGGTCCGCTGGCCGGCTCGCCCCCCTGGCCCGGCTCGCTGCCCGGTCCCCTGGCCCGGTCGGCACTGCACACGACCCCAATGTTTGCCCCTGGGGATGATGGGTCCACAGGGTTGAGGCCCCATGTTGTTTCTTCAGGCTGAGCCCAACCGGTCCCGATAAAGGTGGTTAAAACGGATTTTACCGTCCTTGTAAATCTTTCAGTTGAAGTACCTCTAGTGAACATTCTAAAATCTTTCTCTGTTCCTGGTTGTCGTCTTAAAAATACTTTAAAACACCCGATTGCTTCTTGTGCTAATCATGCAAATCCATTTTCAAAGTAATAATCACCAGTTAGAAACTCCACTGGGATGAAAACGGTGGAGCAATGCACTCCAGTTGGATGGGACAGAGTGACCCATGAACTGTGCCAGATGAAGAAAGAGAAGAGCCCTTACTGATATCTCCTTGGCCATGCCGGTCTGGGCGAGGTTGGGCTTCATCCCGCTGCCGACCTGCCAGATGATCACCTCTGCTGGCTGACTCTTGGAAGGCCACTCGCGTGCATGTAGCTCGTACCAGATGGTGCTGTGAGGACAGAGGAGCAGAGCTTTGGGTTGTGAGCTAAACGACGCCTTCAGAACACTCATGAAAACACTTGTGGAGGTTCGTGTCCTGCCGGAGCTAACGCTACCAGGCTCGCAACAACTGTAAAGCATTACGCTGGAGAAGAAGCTGGATCGGGTTTCTGCAAAGTCAAAGTCATCTTCATTGTCAATTTTTTATATTTGTGGAACAGAAGATCTAAAGTATGTTTGTCTCTTGTCCAACGTCAAGTGAGAAATAATAATGGTAATGAAGCGCAAACAGTTAACAACAACAACAAAGAACATTTAGACAACATATCATTTAAAGGTTAAGAACTATATGTTGAAGCAGCAGTCACACACGGATGATGTGGAGGAATCTTGAAGTTTGAAAGAAGAGTTTGAATCCAGAAGTTCAAACAACACACTTCTCAATGACTGCTCATCCAACACGACCACACCGCCCTCCTCTTTACTTTGCTCCTGCCGTCAAGTCTGAGGAGCATAAAAATAGCTCTTCTCCAGGAGTGTGTGTGTGGGGGGGCATCCGATTGTCAATGCATATGTAAAATTGTCGCGGGGGTCACTTCTAGCTAACGCAGGAGCTAGCAGAGCAGATGGACGTCGTGGGCCGGCACGGCACTAATTTTACTTTAATAATGATACCACGTCAGAACCTCCATATGGGGCACCATCTGAGACCGCCATGGTGCTGGGAGTCAATAAAGCAGGGTCCACCTCCACACATGAATCAGTGAGGGAGGGAGAACAGGACCCAGCTTAGAAAGAGAGAGAGAGAGAGAACACTTTGAGGAAACCAGGTTGACGCTCAGAAAGCGTCGGTGAGATGATTCGTATCAAAATGATTCAACGACGTAATTGTTTTTTTTATTCATGTATTAATCTGACTGTTAGATTTTAAAAAACAATGGAGATATCAGTTAAAGTTCATGTTCACTGTGTTATGTACCTGTCAATGTTTACAAATAAAAAAATACTGAAGAAAACCAGCCCAACATACCCCCCCCCCCCTGGTTGTGTGTCATGTATGAAAAAGAATAGTTTGACATTTTGGAAGCCCAGTGAATCCCCTCATCATCTTCAGTCTGATGAGACGGTTGATGCTCACGTTGTATGTCGATCGTGAAGCCAGCAGGAAACTCCCGTCATGTCGTTTTCTAAATATAACGTGATTTGCCCCGAGCGTCCCTGAAACGCACTCATTTAAATGTGAGTGTGTGTTTTTCTTTTGTTGGATCCGCACAGCGACACCAGGACGTCATGAAGCGACTGCTCCACCTCCCCAAAGAACCGCAATCTAGATGAGGTTCATAATCCAACAAGATAATATGATGTTACTTAGTGAACCCTCTGGATGTCGAGCAGCCAATCACTGATGAGTTTATTGGATATAATAAATGCATGGTTACCAATCATTTGGTCAAATTAAAGTAGAACCTTCCCTTTAGTGACTGTAAGACCATTATACCAACCAATCAGGCTCACAGCTGCGTTATTAGTATTTCTTTCTCTAGGCTCTACTCGTTCTTGACGAAGGAAAGAACTGTAACTTCATCTACTCCAATCAGCTTCTCTGGTTTACCCTTGACTTCCCATTGCACCACATTACCAAAGGTCCATGAAGAGGATAAGCATATGTGCCCAGTGGGTCCTCTATGTCTATTGGATATTCCCCATAATCAGACATATCCAACCACGCGGGAGTCGTGGTCAGAATACGACACAATTTAAGCAATTGAGTCTTCAAATTCTAAATCCTTCTTTCAGTAAATGGTAAAAACTTGAATCCCTAAAGTCTGACAAGAACAGAAGCAAAATTGTCCTTCAGACTCATGATTATCTCTGTCTTTGTACAGCAGTGAACATCTATGATGAGATCTGAAACCCCGTTGATGAGAGCTTCCTCTTTACCGATGCGATGCCGGAGTCGAGGACAATGCTCTGGGAACAAGGAAGAAACTATGTGTAGCGGCTTCCATGCCGTCACCCGTGGGTTTCACCCCAAACACTCACCCGAAAGCAAAGACGTCTGACTGTTTGCAGAAGGGAAGCTTGTCCTCCTCCGTGTCTGGAGACAGCTGCTGGATGATTTCGGGGGCCAGGTGACACAGCCAGCCGTTAGGGATCCTCAGCTTGTCTTCTCTCCGGCTGCAGAGCGAGACAACGTTGGAGACTCGTCAGAACGTTATTGCTTCTCGGGTATCGTGCTGCCAAACCACAGTAAAGATGGAACATCGCATAGCGGTAGCCGTTGAAAGAAGAGTGGAAGGTGGAGCTTTCTATGAGGCCCTCCAGCTTTGCATATTGTTGCAGTTTCCAATGTATTTAACTTCCTTTAACTCGGTTGTTTAATACATACGCAAAGAGAAACATAAGAAAATACTTTTCGGTTTGAAAAGAGACGTATGCAATGTTCTTTTTAAGGGAGCCCTATCTTTTGGGGAAGGTACTGCACATTTGCCAGCGAACTCTGGTACAGCTAATAGGCTTCACACTGCTTCGGTCTAAATAAATAAATATGTTTATTATTCACAACCTGTGGTAAATGTTTGTGCAAAAATACACAAGCACGTGGACAAGGGCTTCAGTGTGTTGGCCTACTCCTTTAAAATGAAGAACATGTGAGAAACATTTGTGTGGGATAGGTTGATACTCATGAAATACATATTACATCTTCAAATATCAAAGCGGGCCATGAAAGTGTGCATCATGTTAGCTCTCACGCAGCCAGTGTCTTCTTCACTTTAAAAACGGTCAAATGTAATAGCATGAACTTCTTTTGATTGCAAAACGTCAGCCGATGTTAAAGTATTGTAACGTTTTAGACTCATTCATGGATGTAGTTTGCACATTTTTATAGGAAAGCGTCCCTCATCTGTGGAATCTCTGCTCATACTTGACCTGGCTACTCCTTTTTTTATTGCTCTGCAAACCTTCATTAACATTGTTTGTGTCCTTGAGTGGAGACAAGGGTGAAGACAGACAGAGGACACTCCGACTCAGGTGTATAATCACACTCAAAGACCTGGGTCAACATGTCAATTCAAGTAGCCAATATCTTCCATGCAAAGTGAAAATATCCATCCTGATTTTTCATCTTTAAGAAATACACTGAATGTGCATTTTTATATCTTTTAAGATGTAGGATATAAATGCAACTGATACATTGCAGGACCCGAACTCTTTGTGACATCAGCAAATATTGTTGCGTGTCCATAAAATCCATGTTAGATCGTATCCCCGTTGAAGTGTGTGATTTACACCCCTAGAGGTTCGACGCGGTACTGCCCAGACTTAATATTTCACACATAATGATCGGCTAGTTTAAACAATGCAGATGTTCTGTTTTGCTAAGCTAATTGTATTTTCCAAGATGGCGGAGTCAAACGTCAGACTTCCGGTGAAGGACAGGAAGTTCCTTCAGAATAAAACTTTACATATGAACTCGACGAGTTGAGTTTGGATGCCACATGTATTTGAATCTGTCATTATCCTTAAAAATGACTGAAGAAAAGCAGGTTTGTATTAGATGAAATACCAAAGGTAATAAAGTAAGGAACATAATTACCTGCCAGCCTGCAACACCCCCGATATGGTGAAGAGTCCAAAGTCCGTGATGACGATTTTGCCGTTGTCATAAAACACGTTCTTGGACTTCATGTCTTTGTGTAGAATCCCTTTGGCGTGCAGGTAGCCCATCCCCTGAGGACACAAGCAGAGGCGTGACTTCTCTGTCCTGTGAGTGCTCTGTGGAGTCAAGTTGTCTCACCTTGACCATCTCCTGAGCGATCTGTCTGGTCTTGTTGAAATCCAGGACCACCTTGGCATCCCGCACCACGGAGTAAAGAGTCCGGCCTTTGCACAAGCTGAGAGAGACGGGCAGAGACCAAGTTTAAGGGCCTCGCTTCGACTTCTGAAAACACAGTTTATTCACTTTTGGACCTTCTTTATCCCATTGGACACATTTTAAACTCTAATTATTTGCATTGTAGTTCAGCTTGTTGCTGAAAGCACTCGACACGTCTCGTGTAATGCTGCGTTCAAGGCTGACAGCAGAATGGAAGAAATGTCCCATTGTTAGCACGCATTATTCAGAGTTGATTAGCATAATGCTAATGCAGCTTCTCTGTGTGTGGACGTATTAAACCTCATCAGAGGAGACAGCCACTGCTACAGGAAGCTTTTTTGCATATTTTTCAGACGTTTATATATTTTGTGGATCCGTGCGCTGATGACTCCTGTCAGCGCAGGAGGCCGTTAAAGCAAAGGGATGATCAGGTGTGTGCCGGTGAGGTGCAGCAGCTTCAGGATGAGACCTGGGCATACCGCCACCGCATTAGACGAGCTCTCCAGCCCCTCATCCCCCTGCGTCACACCAGAAGCCCTCAACCCCGACTGAGCCACAGGTCACCGGCAGCAGAGCACCTGGAGCCGACACTTCATGCATATTCATTCCCGACGTTGACCCCGACAGCAGCTGCACTTCTGGGTGTCTCTCGCTCCTCAGGCTCTCCTCTTGCTCAGGCAGACGCGTTAGCTGACGACTTCGGTGTCACGGCTTCAGTCCTACGACAATTACTGCCACACCGATAGTCGTGGGGAACGCCCCCCAGGAAAGGAAGGGAGGGGTTTGAATGCAGCCCTGAGGCTGGCTCCGCCCCCCAATCAGCGCCACTATATAAAGGCACCTGTTGTCATTGCCTCAGTCCCTTTGGCCCGGGTCCTCGCCCGGTGGTGGCTCTTCACCGGCTGCCTCCATTATGCTTCTCTTTACTTCTGCTTGGCCGTTGTGATTTGTTCATTTTGTGTTGGATTATTTTTCGTTCCTGCAATAAACTTCTGGTTTATTTGACTAAACACGTCTCTGGCCAAATATCGGTAATGAATCTGTGTCTTCAGCCCTTCTAATTTTATATATTTGGGTTAAGCTTATATTTCTTGAGGGTCAAGTCTCCAGGTGGCGTGTTGGTCGCTTTCATTCCCCTAAAGGCCCCAACACATGAAGACAAGAAACGTGACGACGCATCGCTAAAGACGCACAGGCGGCACTTCATGGTTGTTGTCGGACGAGGAGAAGCCGATGAGGCCTTCCTAATGACGTCAATTCAATTCAATTCAGTTTATTTGTATAGCCCAATTTCACAAATTACAAATTTGTCTCAGAGTGCTTTACAATCTGTACACATAGACATCCCTCCCCCAAAACCTCACATCGGATCAGGAAAAACTCCCAAATAACCCTTCAGGGGGAAAAAAAGGGAAGAAACCTTCAGGAGAGAACAGAGGAGGATCCCTCTCCAGGATGGACAGATGCAATAGATGTCATGTGTACAGAAGGACAGATTTAGAGTTAAAATACATTCAATGAATATGACAGAGTGTATGAATAGTTCATAGTCGGCATATTCCACGATGGAGACCTCCACGATAATTTTAGTGACTTCCGACCGGCGGGCTCGGGCGTCATTACCACCGGCGTGTATTACAATCTGACTGTATCTCCGCTTGTCCTTAGCCAGCAGTTTCAAACAAGACTCCACGTGGCCCGCTCTGGCCCCCGGGAGGCACGCGACTGTGGTCCGCGGCTTCGCTATTTTCACGTTCCTGACTAAAGAGCTTCCCGATAACCAGGGTGTGTTCCTCAGCGGGTGTGTTACTGAGCAGGGAAAACTGGTTCGAAACGTGAAGTGGTTGGTGCACAGCGAGTTTCTGTATAGACTTACTTCTCCTGCGAACAGTTACCCACCCTCCCGGCTGTTCGAGGACTGCTGGAGAACAGCTATCAGCTGACTGTAGCTCCGCGCCGACTACGGGAGAGGGCGGGCTAACTAGCATAGCTGTCTGAGCTTCGATGGCGCGGAGCCGTGCATCTAACCCACTTAGACCTGCCTCCAACCTAGCAAATAAACTACACTTGTTGCATGTATCGTTATCATTAAGGGAGGCAGAGGGATAACTATACATGAGACACACTGAGCAAGAGGGACCGGGAGGGAGAGAAGAAGAAGTCATGCTCGCTGCTGAGCTGGCAACCGGAGCTTACCGGAAGAGTGAGATGATGAGTTCAGGAGCAGCTGGGAAATCCCAGTGAGACAAGCAGTGTCACACGCATAGATGTGTGTCACACGCATAGATGAAAACACAGCAGTGATGTCACGGATGACCTCGTGACCCCGTGTCCCGTTCAACATCGATCCACCGGAACTAATCGATTTTAATATTGTTTTACTGATGCAACCTGAAAACTCTCTTCCTCAATACACCAAGAAGGAACACACTTTGCTCTACACAGTATTCATGTTGCTCTTTGGGGCTGCACAAGCTCCAGGAACTGAAGTTCCCCTTGATGGCTTGGCAGGAGAAGCCGACAAAGACACCTGCTCGATGACATTTGTATTACTTTCTGCAATCAAGCTTCCAGGAGGAGCGGCCGGCTCGTCTGTCGGCTCATCGGCACGCGTGACAATTTAAAATGCAATCAGGCATCTCAATCAACCAGCCAGTCAATTCCTTATTGGAATATTCACGACCGCGGTGAACGTAATGAGGTGCAGATGTGTTTTTCTACGTGTGTTTTGGTTTCTTGAATCGTTCTTTAACAAAGCTGCGAATCCAACATGGAAATGTTTGTTCTTCCCTTTATACTATATTTAATAAAGGAACAAAAAACTCTTTGTGTGGAACAAAAAGCAGAAAAGAGGAGAAACGAAAAAGGGTTAAATCATATTTCTCGGTGAGATGTGAGGAATCCGTCTTTGTTCTCCGGCCGTGTAGAACACACACAACAATTTCCTCTCAACCTTATTAGCTAATTAATTAAACAAGATTCCTTGTGACGTCCCTTCAAAAAACACACAGCCCCGTCAGCCGCTGCAGAGGAGCTGGAGGCAGCAGGCGATGTGGGCGTGGGCGGCTCATCATAACCTCTGAACAGTGTCAGCCTCTCTCGAGCCCGTGCTCCCAGAGGGGGCCTGATATGTGCCTGATCTAAAATGACAAACACCGAGGTTCAGAATGCAGAGTGAAGGTAACATTGCAGCGTTGGGCTGTCCCCTGTCATACCATAGTGTGTATGTGTCAGGCTGCAGTTTTTCATACGGCAGGCATGCTCAGATTTCTTAGCGATTACGATATTGTTTGCATACACTTTATATATTTATTTATATAAATGTAATGTAAAAATCCAATTAACCAGACAATATTCATATATATTAAAATAAATCCCTGCTGTATTTTAGCTTTTTATAATCGTACTCAACACATGTTTGTTAATGTTATATTTGCTTGTATTGCCTTCTCTGCATGACACTCGTTCTAATGTTCATAAATATGTTATTCGTGCACTGTGCAGAAAACGAAAGCTGCATCCTAATTCCATACGTGAGCCGGCTGTGACTCATTTGTTCACCCTTGAAAAACGGAAAAAAATATGCATGCATACTAAAATGTGCTGGATGTTTTTGGAGCGCATTGTTACTGCAATCGACAAAGGAAATGGAGTTGCATTAGACATCAGACCTGTAACCCAAAAGAAAGAAGAGTGCACAAGACAACGTACGTTATGAGGATATTACATCTTTACGGTGCCCACAGCCGTGCACCGCTGCTTCACGCATTGCACCACGTACCATAAAACGATCTCTCCGAACAGCAGTAACCTTGTCGTCTCTACTTTAAGTCGCCTAAAATCCAGGATTACACGTCATGGACCCGCCCCCAGACATTTCCCCCACTTTTAAAAGCCTGCCGCGGTCGTCTGAAAGCGAGCGTTTCCTGGTGTGCTGATGGATGCAGTGCTGTGGCCCGGTCGGCCCTGGTTGGATTGGCATGTAGTTACAGCACCACTCGTCATTCTTTTGTTTTGAACATGTTGTATTCCATATCCACAGAAACTTGAAGGTTATCTTGTTGGGCTATTCTGTTGAGTCATACTCAAACGGGATAAGATTGTGCGGTCGTGATCCCGCCTGGAAACAGTTTTCTACGAGATATTCCTGCCACGTCTTCATCCTCACCTGGTGATGATGGCCAGGTGTGGTGGGCTCATGCAGGCGCCCATGAACAGCACCACGTTCTCGTGGCGAGTGTTGCGGTAGGCCATCACCTCGCGCTTGAAGGCCTTGAGCTGGTCCTCGTTGTCGCGCTCAATGTCGATCAAGCGGATGGCCACCTCGCCGTGCCAGCGTCCGTGGAACACTTTGCCGAAGCGGCCCTTTCCGATAATCTCGCCGATCTCCAGCTGCTCGAAGGGGATGTCCCACTCCTGCAGGAAGATGCTGGTCTGGCTTGCCTTGCGGGGAAAGTTTCGAGCCGACAGGAGCGACAGGTTCATCTCCTCGAACTCGTCGCCGGAGTCCTCGTCGTTGCCCTCCTCGTTCTCCTGAGAAGCGACATTGGAAAACGTCTATTGGTAGCTGCATTTCACAGATATTCAAATATGATGATTAAGATACCGTTACCCGGCACGAAGAGGTGGTGTTAAAATATTCTACCGTGCTGTTTTATTCTGACAATTATCATTCAGCAGCTGGAGGACGACGACCTCCCCCTAACGAAGTAGGAGTTTCAGTCAAAAGAAACATATATAGTGTTTTTATCTGCTGATGCCATGTCTCAAGGTGTTGCGTTATTTGTGTGCATTGCCTCATATGCAATGATTCTCCATTAGTTTTAGTTAATTTTCTAACCTCCAATATTGCATGGCGGTTTAGTCAAGAGAAAATAAATGCTTTCATTTTCTTTCCAAGGTATATTTATGTACTCCGTGCTGTTTGAATCCTAAATAGACTCTGACATTTATACCTTCATGTGGCCTCTATATAAAATCATTTTTCAAGTGCCTTTGAAATACTAATGGCTGTTTAGGCCATTACCAATAAATACAAAAATAGAGTTGTGAAATGGGAAAACAGCCAGGGGCGAAAAACTGACTTATTCATTCTGATTTGATTTTAAATCTAATGTACTGCAGGAGTGGAAATGACCTACTCAACGATGCCTGCTGGAATATTATTGGAGGCAATCTGCATCATATTTTCTCAAGATATATCATTGTTACATCAACAACGTAGAGTTGCATCTGCTTCTTCTGTTCATGTCATTTGTCTTCACTTTGCATTCTCAAGTTATTTCACACGACATAATGACAAAACACGACATTCAGATGCTTCAGATGCATCGCAACAAGGTCAACGGAAAGACTCACGTCTGACGTTTGGTCGACTTCGATCTGAAGTAAAGGGTTCCCCTCAATCCTACAAGCAAGAAGAACACATGTTGGACAAAATCGATGCAATGTGTAAATTATACTTCTTTACTGTAACTATATTTATTGATGACATCTTGTGATGATTATTTGTGTATTATTGTACAAAAAGCTACTCAAACGATATACATCGCCCTCCTGAAACACGGTCGGATTCACAAGAGACAGTTAATTTAAAATAAGACAAATGAAATGCAGGAGAACCAGAGACATCATCCTTTTTTATATTACCCGCACGTCTCTTGCTTGTCAAAACCTAACACCTAGATTGAGAACAATGCAATGCGACCGTCTACGTTTGGCTTGGAGATTCAGGTGTGTGCAGCGAGTGTTAGCCTCAAGCCGCTAGTCTCAAGCAGAGAGGATAAGTGGGCTACGGAGGTCAGATTTGGGGCTATTGTTACACGTGCAGCAGTGTTCTCAGACAGCTATGTGTTCCCCTTCCATTCTTCCAGCAGTTAGCGCTGAGAACACTGTTCACTCTGTCTGCAATGTTGGCATTGTTAGCGCTGTTAGCTGCTAACTGGAGTTTGCGTTGTTAGGGTCATTAGCTGCTTACTGGAGTTTGCGTTGTTAGCGCCGTTAGCTGATAACTGCCGTTTGCGTTGTTAGCGCCGTTAGCTGATAACTGGCGTTTGCGTTGTTAGCGCCGTTAGCTGATAACTGCCGTTTGCATTGTTAGGGTGAATCGTGTAGATATGATGTGTTAAGAGAGACGCGTACGTGAACCGAATTCTGTCGCATTTATTTGTCCCACTTCTAACAGATGATGTAATTAAACAACTCTACATAGTGTTGAATTAGACAATTTACTAAAGCAATATGTAAATTGGGATTTACTAATATACCATAACGTCATACATTTTGTTATAGAATGTGTGTTATTGTTTAATAATTTACAATATTGTTTGGTGGATTATTATTTAATGGATTACTGTAACACACTGGTAAGATGAATCTCTTTGTGTGCCAAGAAACAGATCACTGGCAGCAAAGGATCTCCTTCCCCCGACATGGAGAGACGGACCCCTGGGGAGCCCCTGGAAGAGACCCCATTCATGCAATGCGCCGCATGTCAAAGGGTAAATGGTGGCCGGAATGATGACATGTGGATATGTGAATCTACCAACAGTCAGACGGCTCGGCCAATGAGCGAATTGAGGAAAGGTGTTACCTACCAATGAGAAGTGAATATCTTCCCCTGGGGCCGGGACGCCCGGAAGGTATAAAACAGATTTTGACCAGAGAGACAAGGCTTTTTGACCTTTTGGATGACGGCAGAGAAGTATGGAGGACTCAAAATGACTTAAGTATAAATAAATAAATACATGAATAAATATAAGAATAAATAAATAAATGCTTAAATAAATGTATAAATAAATGCTTAAATAAATGTATAAATAAATACAGGAATGAATAAATATAAGTTATAAATCAAGAGGACATCATTAAATAAATATATTTCTACATTTCTGTATTTCTTCATTTATTTATTACTCTATTTATGTGTCCACACGTATTTCTTTTATATGTGTGACATTTACGTGTCCGTATATTCAAATGAGCTGGGCGGTCCGAACCTCTGTCTAAAGCATGATTGGTCACAGGAGTGTGATGCACCTGGTGTGTTGTGCTCTACTACTTCTGCCTGGCACATGAAGCTGAAGTTGGCTCGCTCAGCTCACCGTTAGCAGAAGTTAGCCGAGACAGATTTTTGACTTCAGCCGTTTATCATTTCCATGTACACTGAGTACAGAATCGTATTCTTTTGGAGTCTGGTCTTGGGAGTCCAGACTCTCGAGGACGCAGGACGGTCTTTTTGGTCTTGTGACGTCACCACATCAACTGTTCTTGCTCATGAATTTACTCCAATTATTCACTGTAAAATACTTTACAGTGGAGTAGAATATGTTGCGGTGTTCCCTGTCGTTTGGTGTAGGCTACGAATAAACGGTAATAACGATACAACGTCTCGTAGCTTTCCTGACCCAGGGTCGCTACAATATGAAGTTATGAATCTTAACCCTCAGTCAAATTGACGTAACGTTATCTTGTAATAAATAATAAACTCTTTGTGCTCTTTAGATCCTCCAAAACCTATTTATATCTCATGTTTAGCCGCTACGGAGACGTCAGAGCCAGCGGAGCATTTCAAAAAGTCCTGCCGAGATCAGGCTTCTCTCGGCGGCCACACAACGCGCTGAGCGCCCGGCGCCCGGAGCTCAGAGGTCCCGCGAGCAGGACCTTAAATCTCCGTCGCATATCCTTATTAGTCTGAATCTCGATAAACCGACCACAGATTTGATGCTTAAACTACTAACTTCTCGGCTGAAAACATCCTTAAATTACATTCCGTGACTCAACAACAGTAGTATTTAGAATGTACAGACAAGAATGCATAATAAACGCTGTTCGTCTCCAGGTCCAAGTGCTAGGGATCGATTGCTTCTGTCTTGCTCCCTGACTTGACCAATCCTGTTTAACAATGAGGTTCGGACCGCCCCAGCTCATTTGAATATACGCACACGTAAATGTCACACACAAATAAAAGAAATACGTGTAGACACATAAATAGAGATATAAATAAATGAAGGAATACAGAAATGTAGAAATAAATGTATTTAATGATGTCCTGTTGAGTTATAACTTATATTTATTCATTTCTGTATTTATTTATACATTTATTATTGTATTTATTTATACATTTATTTATTTATTCCTGTTTTTACTTATTTATTTATACATTTATTTATTTATTTATACATTTATTTATTTATTCCTATATTTATTCATGCATTTATTTATTTATTTATTGATACTTAAGTCATTTTGAGTCCTCCATAGAGAAGCACTGCATGCAGGTTAGCTGCATGTAAGACGTGATCCTTGAGAAGCCCTCAGCTGAGGATTAGATTTAGTGAGCTTGATTTACTGTTTGACAGTTAACTGCTTGGCGGTCTGTGGATGCAGTGATTCATGCTCCCTCAGCTGAGTTATACTCTGTATCGCAACCGTTATTGACCATTGGTAATATTTTCAATTAAATACTTTTTCTTATAATTTGCCACTGTCCAGACATTCTTCCTCGGTTCTGCACTCGAAGATTCTTGAAACACAACAATATGCACCTTGGTGGTTGCACGCTGAGTGACCTGATAGATGTATTATCATTTAAATTAACTGACTTCTCACCTGTGTCTGTCAAAACTATTTGACAGATATATGAACAAAAAGTGAAGAAAGGGGCCGTCCTTATTACCGACTACATTTTCTGGCCCTAATTCTCAATCTCAAAGTCACTTAACATCTTGAACCTTCAAGTGCACCCTTCTCCCCTATTAATATCTGACCCTGTGTTGTACGTGGCCGCGATCACCACGGGTGTCAAGGACGCGACACAGAGGAACCCACATTACCCGCCTTCTCCTCCGTCCACATAACTGGCGGCGTAACATCAGTGTGTAACCTCTCGCGACCTTTCTCTGGTATATTAACAGTTTGCAGAGACTGCAGGTGAGGCAGCGTAGAAAATAATGCGATTCCCGTGGCGCCGAGGGCCACGGCGAGCGGTTCGATCTCCGCTCTAATGAGGGGTACCTGCCGGGTGTTGCGGTCTGAGTCAGGCCCTCATTAACCCTCGGATGAGGCCATTAAGGCCACAGAAACCTGGCAGCAGCCGCTGCAAGAGCATACAGCGATGTGGGGGACGGAGGAAAAATAGCTTTAATTAAATCAGAGGAATATGGGTTTCATAACCCCGCTAATGTATTCACATTGGCCAAAAGGCAGCGAGAGTACGAGGAGATCTCGTAACGAGCAGGAAGTGAAAGAGAGGTTCAAGATGAGCGTTTGGTTTCATGTCTGTCTCTATCCAACTGTCCAGGGCATTTCTTCATGATCTTATCTGTAAATGTGACTATCTCCATGTAGATTTACACTGGGATGTATTTCATTGTCTCTTGTGAAGTAAAGACTATTGTATTGACTGATCCTTGTGGGGACATTTGAGTTTCATTCACCTCTGTGCAAGGTTAGCTTTCAGAATGAGACGGATTTTAAATATGTCTCTTTATTTACTGGTGACAAACTGTAAGACTTTCATAGCACTTGTCGTAGTTTACTGGGTAATAAGTAAGCCCTAAAATCAATTTTTTTACGAGCCGAAAATCTATATTTTTGGTTTTATAAACAAAAATGTGACCAAAAAAATAAAAATAGCCCAGTGAATATTTGTCCACAAAATAAAAAAGAGCCACAACTGAATTTGCCCCCCCCCCCCCAATCAGAGTATCTCCACGCACAACGTCCCCTTTAACGGGTGTTTAGTCCGGCTGTACACGTTTATTCACTCATTATGATAAAGGTTGAACATTATTACGTTAGCAACAACTCAATTACATCCAGGGGTTTAGCTGTTAGCACCACATGGGAGTTGTAATTGTTGAAGGCTTGAAACAAATGACTTGTTCCTGCTGAGCAGTTTGCCCGGACACCAATCTGTCTTCCAGTGTTTGGCAAATAGCATCATGTGGCCCTTAATCAATTTATTCTAACTTTATAAATTACTCATATAACTCTTGATTATATTCCAATCACATTTCCATTTGCACTTCAAACAAAATGACAAGAGACACTATGTCTCCAAGCATATACGGATTAAAATGTCACATTTGTGTGCTTATATATATGCCCGTTTAAAGATAAACACATAAATAGAATTGTAATAGATCCCTAACTGTTAAAAATAAGTCAAATCTTTTACAAGAACACAAGGGGGGAAAAAAAAAGAAGAATAAAAAGGAGAAATCTGTATGATTCTGCCACTTAATAAAATATGTAGGTTTAATCTCCTTAAAATGAAACCTATACAGTAAAATCAAATGAGTTGTCAAAGAGTGCAGAATAGAGAAGATAGCAATAACACATTTGACATGAGAGGGCGGAGCCAAGGACAGACGAAAGTTGCGTAAGACATTTTTAACCGTCCCAAATAAGTTACAAACTTAAACTTTCAGGAACTGAGAACACACTGAAATGGTTAAAGCTGGACGAGGACACCCGTGTTGGCCACGCCCTAAAGTAAACCGGCTTCATCTAGTTCACTCTAAGACCCCGTTTACACGATGGGAAAACGCATATATTTTCATGCGTTTTGGCCTTTCATTTACACAGAAACGGAGGTTTTATCACGGAAAACGATCATTTCTAAAAACTCCGGCCAAAGTGGAGATTTCTGAAAACTCAGTTTTTGTGTTTGCGTGTGAACTAGGTCAAACTGAGTTTTAGGTTGTCAAACGTCACAGTATGCGACTAAAAATGCTTCACGTCATGTGAGCGTCCTATGTTTACAGTTAGTTTGCTTAGGTGCGCCCGAGTTATTTCCTCCTTGACAGGAGGATACTCCTCGGAGGTCTCGGACGGGTACTGTTCTAAGAACAATGCCAACATATCCCTATATTTAGTTTGGCATGATTCCCAATCCACATTATCGAGTGCTTTATTTGCCTTATAATCTAAGGCGACTCGAAGCAGCAGCTCCACTTCGCTGTCTGTCCATACAAATGAACCTCGCGCCATATTTACTCTCTAAAGGAAAAGGAAGTTGATCGTGTTTTTCGTAGTTGTTGTTGGTTTTGAGAATTCTCATTGGTTTGCATGTCTTTATCCTTCTTGTTACACTGCCGACTACAGGTTTGGCATAGTTATGATGGCGCCCGGGGGCGTATTTATGCGGGTTCATATAAACAGAAACTTTTTTGAAAACGACCTTGTGTGTACGACGTTATTTTTGAAAACGGAGGGGCAGAAATATTAGTTTCTGTAAATACCCGGCTATGTGTAAATGTGGCCTAAATGAGACCGTCATTCACTCTGTAAATGTACTCGTGTTTTCAATGTTTACTGAGTTATTAAATTGGGAAGTTGGGTCATTTCCTCACAGACGTCTACACAGTCGGACTCAGAGGAGGTAGAAAGAATGAAACTTGGATATATGTGTGTATATCATCTGAACATACAGAACACATCATGACCCTGTTAGTGAAGGTTGCTCTTGACCTAAAACATACACTGTCTATTTAAAACAACATCATTTACGATCCTCTATTTCCTTCTGGTTCTCATTGTTTCCAGATGTTGCTTCTGATTCTTTATCTCACATTTGCTTCAGGAAATATACGTCATGAAGAGATTTTTTTTCCTATTCATATACATCACTAACAAGTACGGCCATGTGCCCTTTCCCATCAATTAAACAACTCAAACCATCAGCCTCCCACCGTCTGGGACCTTTTCAAGACCTATGTTGACATTTACAAAATACAATTAATAACAATATTTGCTATTAATCAATAAAAAAATCCCCGGCTACACTCCATATTGACCCTCCCCCTATAGATGGAGGTTCTCCTGCCCCGTTTCTGGTGATAGATTGAGATTCTGATCTAATTAACATCGAAAGGGGGTCGAAAGGAATCACATCACTCCTCCTCCTCCTCCTCCTCCTCTTCCTGCCCCCCCCCCCCCCTCGTGACCACTGGCTTCCTCAAAGAGCCCGTGAAATCCAGTTGGCATCACCAAGTGTAGCGTGAACTGAAGGCCCACGCCAAGTACTCGTCGTGTACGGCGCTCGCATTGAAATCGTCGTCCCCCCCCACAAATATCTGCGCTCCAATAACTTTGACTTGGCCTTCTGACCCACAGAGAGAGAAGGAGGCGAGGAGAAGGAGGCGAGGAGAAGGAGGCGAGGAGAAGGGAGGCGAGGAGAGAGGACACGAGGCGGAGGAGAGGTCGATAACCGAGAGGACACCGATGATCTTGGTTAGAAGAAACCTTCCTGATTTCATTGAAGGGAAGACTTCGGTAGAAGGATCTACTCACCCCGGTTCAGCCAGGACGGGGTGCAGGATGACCTGCGGGGCTCGGCTCGGAGGAGCCTCCGGAGCAACATCTGGGGATATCAGGAGTCACGGAAACAAGTCAGAGAATTAGAAGTCACGGAAACAAGTAAGAGTATAAGGAGTCACGGAAACAAGTCAAAATGTTAGGAGTCACGGAAACAAGTCAGAATATAAGGAGTCACGGAAACAAGTCAGATTATTAGGAGTCACGGGAACAAATCAGAATATTAGGAGTCACGGAAACAAGTCAGATTATTAGGAGTCACGGAAACAAGTAAGAATATAAGGAGTCACGGAAACAAGTCAAAATGTTAGGAGTCACGGAAACAAGTCAGAATAAAAATTCATTCAATAGTAAATCATTCCTAACGTCATTGGTTTTGCTTTCCTTGTCTCTTGAGAAGGCTCGAGGACGGAGACGCGTCTCTATCGAGTTGGAAGTCCTTTCGTTTGAAACCTTTGCGATTTTCATTTCACTCCCAGAGCATTTCTTTCTTTCTTCACACTTTCTTTTAACAACCACTTTGGCACATTTGTTGTTAAGTAAACAACAACACATTCTCTTATTTTGCTAGCTTGGTATTTAATTATCAGACACTAGTGTGTTAAGTCATTTGTCAAGCATCAAATTGAGCAAATAATTAAAATAAAATGTGATTTAAGGTTATTCATATCTAATCTATTACTTAAATCAAATATGAACCCACCATGTGTTCAGTGTATTTTCTATGGACTGTATGCTTGGTATAGAAAATGGAAACCCTCACATCTACTCTCCATAATAAACATGTGATGTATGTCTTTGCCATAATTTGCATGGAAATATCAAATCAATGCAGAAAACGTCCTCACGAGATTTGTCGGTACTTCAACGTGAATTAGCTCCCTGAACGTGTCATTTGAATTCATTCTGAAGGATGGTTAAAGCTCTTTCCTCTGTTTCTGGAAGCTCTTTCTGCTGCACGCTGGCGAGCTGAGCAGTGGTTTAGCGATCGCCTCTGAGAGACATCGGACGATTCTTTGGCAATGCTGACAATTTGTGACAGTGAAGTAGAAAACAAGCATCCTCTTTGTGTCACGGTGCATTAGCAGCTGGCGCCTGTCAGCGAGTAAAGGACCTGGTTATTTTGTTTTTCTGTTTTTCTGTGTGGCGTCTGCACGGAGGTTTGATGGATTTATTCCAAAGACCAGCGCGCCAGAAGGATAGGAGGCTCATGATTGGACAACGTGTGTGAATCCGAGTCGGTCTGACTGAGTGAAATGCACCCTGGGATATATACGCTGGAGCCCTTTTGTGACACCTGTAAGCACCAGGCCATGAATACATGTAATCCTACTTTAATTGCCCCTGATGTAAAGGGAAATTTGCAGAAAAAATATGTTGCAGAATAATTAAAAACCCTTACTGCGAAATATAAAATGAAAGAAATGGAGGCAGGTTCCCAAACACGTCAATGTTTCTTCAATTAACTCGGTTATGTTCACTTTTAGTTTATTTTAACTTGTTCTGTATTTCTTCGTTTGTAACTATGCGTTTCTTACGTCGCCGTCGCGTCCAGGTCAATGTGACTCACCTGGTTAAATAATAATAATAATAACTTTATTTATATAAAAACTAAGTTTACAAAGTGCTCAACAAAGAAAAACTCATTATAAAACAAATAGAATAGTAAAATACAAAGATAAAATTAAATTAAAATAAAAACAATTTCATTAAAAACAGACTAAATTAGGGGAACCAAAGATCTGCATAAAAGGACGACATCACTTAAAAGCTGTTCTATAAAAATGGGTTTTAAGAAGTGATTTAAACGAAGTTACTGATTCTGCAGCCTTATCCCCTCCAGGAGGTCGTTACAAAGTCGAGGAAGAAAATAAATAAAGAAAGGTATAAATAAATAAAAACAAATAATGACCTGAATATTGCATTATCTCCACTTACAGCAACAAGGTTGATGGGCACCAACGGGCAGAGCTGGACCACGTTGCCGAAAGATGTCACTTGACAGTATGTGTGTGTGTGTGTGTGTGTAAAGCTGTGCACAACAAAAACCTTTTGCCCAGACGTCAATTACGCCTCATTGTGGTCGGCGCCCCACGCCGGCTGCCTCGGCCTGAACGAGCTGCCAGAGGCGGCTGCGTGGCGCCGGTGGGAGAACACGACGGCGTGCGGCACTGACGAGTCATTAGGTGGCCAAGTGAGACAAGCAGCGCGTGGGTGGAGGCGGCCAAGAGTCTTAAAGCCGAGGTGGAGGAGGTGGAGATGGCAATCATCAACAACATCAAAAGAGCACCTTTCTTCTCCTCCGCACATGTTTTGACTTGGGCTGGTTGTAGTGCATTATGGGTAGTGGTAATGAGCAATTATAAAAGTACTCACCGGGGAAGATGAACTGCTGCTTGTATTTGAAATAACTGGAGGCTGCAGGAGAGAACAGAGGAGAGCCACGTTGAGTCGGCCATCTTGTGCTGCGTTAAATCACTTGCTGACTATTTGTGGCTTTTCGCTTCATTCGCGCCTCAGAGGGGGCGGGGCTTATCTCTGTGGCCTATCTCCATGGAAACAGTTATCATCTCCTTCATCCACCATGAAGAACTAACCACTAGTTCTGCTTCATACCTGTTGAGGACATCACACACACGTCTGAGCAGCTCAACTCTGATTGTCTTTCACAACTCGGCGTCCGGTGAATTTTTCAACAAATATTTTAACTTGAGGCAAATTTTTCATGCCGCACAATTCACGTCGTTCGAGTCGTTCACGTCATTCGCATCATTCGTGCCGCCCGTCGAAAATTCTCATCAATTGCTCCGACTCTCATGCACGTTGACGTTGCTCATGGGCTCTGCTCTCATAAACGATTCTCAACTCTGTTTCTGTTAACGCAGCTTCACTTTTGGTGGATACAGTCTTTACAGTCAAATTACTTCAAATACAGATTTTGAGTCACGTTTTTCTTTCAAACTAATTTTAAGTTTGACACTAAGTTGAACTCCCTTCAACTCTCTTTTCTTCCCCTCTATTTGTTGTCTTTTAGTAAAGTCACAACAGGAATCAGCTGGGCACGCCCCCCCCCCCCACCCCCATAATTAAAGGAGACTAGAGGTGATTAGAGTAAAACTAATAATATATAATTAGCTATAAATAGTTCCTGTTTGTGCTGTAACCGTGGAAACAGGAACTACATGCATGTTACCTTTCGACCCTGAAGAAAAGAGGAGGCGAAAACTTTTGGTACAAAATGTTTTGGTTCTTTTGGCTTATTGGTGGACAGGTGGTGTCTCTGTGCAGGTGAAGGGTGGGGGGCGTAGTTTCCCCCCAGTCTGATACCTGTCAGGTTGAACTGCTTCTGTTGACGCGCCGACTGCGGGGAGGGATGTAGGGGCGAGGGGGGCGTGGCACTGCTGGGCAGAGGCGGAGCCGGGGAGGACGGGGTGGAGGAGGTGGTGGAGGAGGGGTTGCTGCTGGAGTCCGGTTGGTAGGGGGCCGCGATGTGGTCCTGAGAGAGAGAGAATTCAATTCAATTCAGTTTATTTGTAAAGCCCATTTTCACAAATTATAAATTTGTCTCAGAGTGCTTTACAATCTGTACACATAGACATCCCTGTCCCAAAACCTCACATCGGATCAGGAAAAACTCCCAAACAACCCTTCACAGGGAAAAAAGGGAAGACACCTTCAGGAGAGCAATGGAAGAGGATCCCTCTCCAGGATGGACAGATGCAATAGATGTAATGTGTACAGAAGGAATCATTACACACAAATTAAAACACAGTAACGACACAATCAATGAAAATGACAGAGTGTATGAATAGTTGGTCGTAAGCATATTCCACGATCCAGACCTCCACGATCCATCAGGCAGATGGAGGTAGAGAGGAGGAGTGGGCGGAGTCTCAACAGGGCCATGGCCATGAGAAGCTTTCACTATGGGGGATTGTTCCACAGTTTAAGTCTGTTAATCACAAACTCTCCACTTCATCGTCCGGCTACTTTCTACATTTATTTTCTACCTTCCGGGAAACTTTCATTCATTTCCAGAACGATATTAATATCTAACTTCAGAGACGTGAAACCGCCGTGAGAGGCCGCCTCCCACTTTCTGACTTAAGCTCAGTGTGGAGGAAAAGAAAAACTCCCCTCAGTGGTGTGTTCAAGGACGCTCTCACAGCCGGAGAAACCCCGAAAACGTATACTCTATCTCTCTCTCTCTTTCTGTCTCTCTCTCTCTCCCTCCTATTTGACCTCCCCGTGACCTTCGTTAATTAGTTTTTCTTTTTAATCTCGAGGATGTAATAAAGTGATTTTTTGTTCCGAGCTCGTTGTGCCGTCTCCTCCTCCGACGTTCACCACTGCCAATGAGCTCCTCGGTGACCCCCCCATGACACATCTGTTCAGTGATTCAACTTCTTCTCAGACGTCTCTGTGTCTGGACTCTCCAGGTATTTAAATTGAAACAATAGCTGAATATCATGTCGAGTATGCCGGAGGGCTGTTGGTTCACAGTAGTTAGAAATAATTAATCACATTTATTCAATAAATCTCCACTGATTGTAGACACACTATGATGAATAACACACTTACAACTAAATACAAAGTCTGAACATTTAACCCCAAAAGATAAAACAAGCAAATATCACAGTATAGTTTTGAAGCTCGGTATATATATATATATACATACATACATACATACATATACACATATTTATATACATATACATATATATCTCCATCAGAATATTTAGTTTTTCCTGAAATGTGAATGTAGAAGTTCAGGAAGGGGGAGCACCGGAACAATAACTTTTCATTGGAACAATAACTTCATCTTTTAGTCAACTCAGACATCTGTTTCCTTCCACAATGGAGGAATAATCAATTTACTGCTCAGCTTCAGCACTTTGAGTTTCATCTGGAGCAAAATCAAAAGTGTTTTTTTAGAAGCTGCAGATGTTAAATGGATCATGTATCATGAGAACAGAGAACTATAGTTTAGTTTGAACCTGCCAGTGTTTCCCAGCGTTGTGTATTCCTGCGTGTTAGCGTGATGGTAACTCTGGATGAACCTCATCATGGGTTCAGGAAATCAAAGTCACCGCTTAACGTCCTCCTCTGAACGCTGTGATGTCTGTGAACCTCGGTGTCACTACTTCTACCTTCACAGTTCATCATCTTCCTGTGGTCAGCCCAGAATATGAATACATGGTGTTGTCATGGTATTTGGCAAAATGTCAAATAGTTTAAACAACAATTAAAGTTTATACAAATATAAATGTTGTCTGCACGAAGAAAAGTTTACATGATCTAGAGTTATGGTCACACAGACACACACCCACACACACAGACACACACACACAGACACATACATACACACACAGACACACACACACACACACATACACAGATACACACATACACACAGACACACACACATACACAGATACACACACACACAGACACACACAGACACATACACACACAGACATACATAAACACACAGACACACAGCAGGGCTCTCAAGTCTCACGCATTGAGCGTGAGACTCACGCATTTCGGTCTTATCTCACGCACTCCCGCCACACATCGAATTCCTCACGCTGAAAAAACCTCTCGGCTATTTAATGTTTGAATGCAGGGGTGCTCAATACGCCGATCGATTGTTCCGCTGCAGAGCTCCGACGCCGGTCTGCGCGCATTGGGATGGAGCAAAAAAATAGTCACTAGCACGTCAACAACTCTTTTCGGCTCGATGCCGGCGCGTGCAACGGTTAGCTGTATCGGGTGCTGATGGAAATCTCACGCTTGCCTGTCTTCAAAACTTGAGAGCCCTGCACAGACATACATAAACACACACATACACACACACAGACATGTCCATTATTGTGTTACAGGAGTGTTGATGTTAAACTTATTTCCTCTGGATTTGACACATTGTGGCAACATGTTCATCGAAGACGTCTCGGTGCTCTTGGTGCTGCCATGATCCCCCTGAGAAAGACGCCATGACTCCCCCCCCCCCCCAACAGAGAAGCTATGATGTGTCCCCCCCAACAAAGTAGCTGTGATGTGTGCCCCCCCCACCAACAGAGTAGCTATGATGTGTGTCCCCCCTCCCAACAGAGATGATGTGTGTCCCCCCTCCCAACAGAGTAGCTATGATGTGCCCCCCCCCTCCCAACAGAGTAGCTGTGATGTGTGTGTGTCCCCCCCCCCCCCAATAGAGTAGCTGTGACTTGTCCTTTAACTCCCACGTGAAGCAAATCTCAATGACTGCATTTATTCATCTACGTAATATTTCAAAAATCAGGCACATCTTGTCTCAAAAAGATGCAGAAAATTGGTTCACGCGTTCATTACTTCTAGACTGGATTATTGCAACTCCATATTATCAGGCTGCTCTAATACAGTTTTTCTCGATTGCTTAAACACATTTTTTGAAAGCATGCCTCGTTTTCTCAAAACTCTAAACACAAATCCCAAAACCACTCACACAAAATACAAAACCCTTTATATCTCCTGCAAAATGCAACTTTGCTTTCAAAACAGTGTTATGTCACCTCAAAAGGGTATTTTGTTTTCAAATGACAAACACAGCCCATTATATGAGTAGACATTCTGAGCATCGATTGAACACTGATGTGCTCAATGGAAAACACTACGATGAAATGGGAAAACACCAGTATGAAGGCCTTATCAGAAGCATGCCTTTTCATGTCCAGTGGTACTGTACGCTTTCTCCTGTTGTAAAATATTGTAAATGTATAATGTTTTAACTCAAAATATAAAACAATACAAAAAAAATGTTTCTTTCTTTTTTCAAATTTTTTCACAGAACAAACAATAGAAAATAGACCAGTACAGTCAACAAAAAAAGAAAGAAAAGTGTAAATAAAAAAGGACAACAAAAATACTCCTCTGCCTCTCTGGTCTCCTCTACCTTCCATGTTTTCATCCATTCTTCTTCAAATCAGGAGGTCACCTGTGGCCCTTATATTGCTAAAGCCTTAATTCCAAATTGCACAACAGCCGTGGAAAAGGAAGTTTTGCCAATTGAATAGCAGTATGTTCTGTCTGAACACGAGGAGGCTTTGGCATTGATGAAGTGTGCAAAGTAGAGAGGATGGTGTTTAGTATTTTGAAGAAAGTGTGGCTAACAATTGAAATCTGTGTCTAAAGCAGATACTTGTGCTTATAGTTTAGCAGAATTGGTTTAGGGAGTTGGCACATGAGTTACAGGTTGTGGTCATTGTGTTATAAGTTCCAGTTTTTGTGTGTAATCAATCGATAAAAACTGTAAGTCTCCTAGGTCCCTCCAGTTGATCCAGAATGCTGCAGCTCGTGTTCTCACTCAAATAAAGAAAAGAGATCACATCACTCCTGCACTAGCTGCTCTGCACTGGCTCCCTGTAAAATCAAGAATCACTTTTAAAATTCTTCTCTTAACCTACAAAGCCTTGATTGGTGATGCTCCATCATATCTTAAGGAGCTTGTAGTACCATATTGCCCCACTAGAGAGCTGCGCTCACTAAATGTGGGGCTACTTGTAGTTCCTGGAGTCTTAAAAAGTAGGATGGGAGGCAGAGCCTTTAGTTATCAAGCTCCTCTTTTATGGAACCAGCTTCCACCTTCAGTCCTGGAGGCAGACACAGTCACCTCATGTAGAGTAGACTCAAGACTTTCCTCTTTGACAGAGCTTATAGTTAGGGCTGAATCAGGTTCACCTGGTCCAGCCCCTTGATATGCTGCCATAGGCTTATAGCTGCTGGGGGACGTTTTAGGATGCACTGAGCACCTCTCTCCTCTTCTCTCTCTCCTTGTGAATGAATTTTCATCTCTCCATTGCACATTACTAACTCTGCTTTCTCCCCGGAGTCCTTTTGACTACTCGTCTCATAGGATACGATGGACCATGAGACGTCATAGATCCTATCTGCCTGATGGATCATCGAGGTCTGGATCGTGGAATATGCCTACTACCAACTATGCCATGGCTCTGCTGAGACTCCACCCACTCCTCCTCTCTACCTCCATCTGCTTGATGGATCATCGAGGTCTGGATCGTGGAATATGGCTACTACCAACTATTCATACACTCTGTCATATTCATTGATTGTGTTGTTCCTGTGTTTTAATTTGTGTATTATGATTCCTTCTGTACACATGGCATCTATTGCACCTGTCGACCCTGGAGAGGGATCCTCCTCTGTTGCTCTCCTGAAGGTTTCTTCCCTTTTTTTCCCGTGAAGGGTTGTTTGGGAGTTTTTCCTGATCCGATGTGACTGGGATGTCTATATGTACAGATTGTAAAGCACTCTGAGACAAATTTGTAATTTGTGAAAATGGGCTATACAAATAAACTGAATTGAATGCGTGTCCCCCCCCCCCCCCCCCACACACACACACAACAGAGTAGCTGTGATGGGGGTTCTGGTGGACCGGTCAGCCTCACCTTGTTGATCCGGTTGGTCTTGGGCAGCGTCTGGCTGATGTGCAGGTCGCTGTACCTGAGCGGGTTGTTGATGTCACACGGAACCGACTCCGTCCGGACCAGACGCGCCACTGAGGAAGAAAAGGACACCATGACGCACACACTGTGAGACATGAAGCTATACTCACTAATGGCTTCTGGGACAGGGAGGGAAAACTCGTTATGGGGCCGAGAGAAAGTGAAGAAGATGAAGCAGCTGCCTTCTGGTGGACATTTAATATCACACAGACACGAAGAGGAAGAAGATGAAGAAGAAGAAAGGGAAGATAGAAAGGAAGAAGAAGAAGAAGTCTAAAGAAGAGTTCTTTACCTTGAGTTGTTCCTTGTTGATCTTTTGTTGGAGGAAAAGAAAAAGACCAAAAATCAACACTGGATTTGACTGTTAGTGCATTTCACAACTTTCAAGATCTAATGATTTGAATAAAAGGAATCCTACTGCACTGGACTGGTTCACCTCCTACCTCACCGACAGAAAACAGTTCATCTCCCTCAATGGTCATACCTCCACCCTTTCCTCTGTCACGCAGGGGGTCCCCCAAGGTTCAGTCCTTGGCCCCCTGCTTTTCATCTGCTACATACTCCCCCTTGGCCAAATTATTCGCAACTTCAACCTGGACTTTCACTGTTATGCCGATGATACACAGATTTACATAAACACAAAATCCACAAAGAACCCACCCCTCTCCCACATTGAAACCTGTATATCCGCAATAAAAACCTGGCTGACCCATAACTTCCTCAAACTTAACTGTGACAAAACTGAACTTCTCCTCATTGGCACTAAATCAACTCTCAACAAGACCGGACCCATCACTCTTACCATTGACGACACAACCATCACCCCCTCCCCCCTGGCTCGCAACCTTGGCTTCATCCTGGACCCCACCCTCTCATTCGACCCTCATGTTAGCTCCATTATTAAGACCTCCTACTTCCATCTCCGCAACATTGCCAAAATCAGACACTGCCTCTCTCCCACTGCCGCTGAATGCCTCATTCACGCCTTTGTCTCCTCCCGCCTGGACTATTGCAACTCCCTCCTCACGGGCATCACTTCCCGCTCCCTCCATCGACTACAGATGGTACAGAACTCTGCCGCCCGCCTGCTCACTACCACCCGGTTCCGTGATCATATCACTCCTGTCCTCCAATCTCTCCACTGGCTCCCCATCAAAGACCGCATCAACTTTAAAGTGCTCCTCCTCACCTACAAAGCACTTCACTGCCTGGCCCCCCCTTACCTGACTGACCTCCTTCTTCTCCATCGCCCTACCCTAACCCTCCGATCCTCGTCCACTCCCCCTCATTGTTCCTCCGTCCAAACTCAAACACTTTGGTGATCGAGCCTTCTCTCGAGTTGCACCTCGTCTCTGGAACTCCCTCCCCCAGCCTGTCAGAGACTCACCTTCACTTACCACCTTCAAATCCCGCCTTAAAACCTACCTCTTCTCCCGAGCGTATGACCTCCCCTACCCTTAACCACCTCCTCTCCCCAACCCCCCCCCTCCGCTTTGCTTCTATTTTTCCCTGACTACTGTGTTTTGTTGTTCTGTTCTATTTTGTCTCTATATGTTGTCCATTCTTGTCTGTTCTTTTGCTTTGCATTTTCTGTCAGCGTCTTTGGGTCATTGAAAAGCGCTTTACAAATATAATGAATTATTATTATTATTATTACTTGGGAATTTAATTTACCTACAACAACAAACCAAAAAAAATATATATATATATTTTCTTTTTTTTCTTTTTCTTAATTGTTATTATATTTAAATAAAAGCTTTCCTACTTGGGAAGTTAATTTACCTAAAAAAGAAAATATAATATATATTTGTATATAAAGATATATATATAAATATAACAAAATATATATATAAATATATACAACTATATATATACAAACATAAAACAAAATATTTATATATATATTTATATATATATATAAATGTATATATATATTTATATAGATAAATATAAAACTATATATATATCAGCTGTCATATAGTATATGTAGGGTATATGTTTGGACCGTATACATGTTCAGTGGTAATCTTCATTGTCCAGTCCAGTTGTGAAATTTGCCCAAAACCCTTCAGATGTATAAACCATTCATCCCTTCATCAAAGTCCTCGACTGGAAAACAGTCTTCCTCGATGTTTAAAAGAAAGAAGAAAAAGAGCCTGGGTTCAAGATTAATATCTCTTGTGTCTGAAATACCTTTCAGGTTCTCTCGTCCTCCTCGCTGGATGATCAGTAAGTGGCACGGCGGAGCTTCTTTGGTGCATTTGTTGTGGCACTTCAGCCTAAAGAAAAACAGAGAAGACTTGAGTGTTGCTTGTTGTTATTAGTTCATCTACACAAAGACGTGCGGAGCGGAGCTTTACTAACGTGACAGACAAGAGAGGCAACCAGCTACTCAGTCAAGAGAGGTGAAAACTAAAAGAGCTCATAGTAGCGTCAACATGACAACAAGTAAAATAAACTTAAAATAAATAATACATATGATTACATGTGATCAGACACAAACCTCTGATGCAACCTCTAAGACCACACTAAAAAGAAATCATCCTGATACCTACTTGCAGTTTTTACATTTCAGTCCGAACAGCATCCCCTTCCCACACACGATGCACGTCTGGGACATCCAATACTTTGTGGAGAACCTGCAGGCGGCAAGAAAAGAGCCGAGGACGCTTAAAAATAAGACATGAGGACACGGCTTCAGATACACGGTGTGTGAGAGCTGTTACCGTGGCGACAAGCACCCCGTCTGACCTTCTCACCTTCTCGTGACAGTCACTCAGAGAAGACGCCGCATTGGCTGCGTGACCTTTAGTGATAATGGCTGCCCGGAGAATGTTCTTCCGTTAGCTGTGTTTACCTCCTGTTCTTCCGTTAGCTGTGTTTACCTCCTGTTCTTCCGTTAGCGGTGTTTACCTCCTGTTCTTCCGTTAGCGGTGTTTACCTCCTGTTCTTCCATTAGCGGTGTTTAACTCCTCTTCTTCCGTTAGCTGCGTTTACCTTCTGTTATTCCGTTATCAGCGTTTACCTCCTGTTTTTCCATGAGCTGCATTTACCTCCTATTCTTCCGTTAGCAGCGTTTGCCTCCTGTTCTTCCGTTAGCGGTGTTTACCTCCTGTTCTTCCGTTAGCTGTGTGTACCTCTGTAGCAGGTCTCACGCCGCTACCCGCGGGTTTCCCCCAAAAGCTCCAAGGATCAGCCATGACCAGAGAGACCAAGGTTCCGTTTAGAAACATTTCTTTATTTATATCACACGCACAACACAGAGCAGACCGCACGCGTCTGCTCACTCTTCTCTCTACCTCCAGCTCTGCTGCCCTTTTATATCAGCAGCATCGGCTGCTGATATAAAAGCTGCTGACTGATTGTCAACCAGCCAGCAGCCGAGGCCAGATTTGAGACAGCTGCCACAACCTCCTGTTCTTCCGTTAGCGGTGTTTACCTCCTGTTCTGCTCTCTTTGTTAGGCCCCTCCCCCTTTGCCTCAAATTGAGAGGGCAAAGAAAATGCAATGAAGCCGGTTACCGGACTCCTGGTAGCTGCTGTGGGGTGGACTCGCTTCTGTTCTGGTTTCTGGGATTCTTCCCTTCTTCTTTTTTCCCTGAAAGGTTTTTTTTCTATTTCTTGGGAGTTGTTCCTGATCCGATGTGAGGTCAAAGGTCAAATGTCAGGGATGTCGTATGTGTACAGGTGGTAAAGCACGCTGATGCACATACACAAGATTACGTGACAACGGCCCTGCGTTGTCACGGCGATGCCAACGCATCGTAACGGGCCAACGATGCGTTTAATGACATGTTGGACGGAATTAACTCATTTCCCACATAACCGTAACCCTCCAATAACATATCTCCCTCTCTATCTCTCTCTCTCTTTCTCCCTCTTTCTCTCTTTCAAGTTTCATTGACACACTTTTTTGCTGTGTATGATGTATTTTTATTATTTTATTTGAAAGCTTCTCTTTCCAGCGCCGAGTTCTGAACCCACAGCTAACAGCTAACAGCTAACAGCACATAGTTTAATTCTTTAGAGCCATCGAGCCGGATGAGAGGAGGAGACTCAAGGAGTTACGAAGAGGACCTTCTTTATTCTCCTCTTTTAATTGGACTGACATTCTATCAGAGAAGTACGAGTGAAGCTCTCTCACACACACACACACACACACACACACACACATGAATACTTGTAATCGCATCCCCGTGAGGACCTTAACTAGGAGATGTCGCGTGGGGACACTACTTTCTAAACACACACACACATACACTCTCTCCTCACCTGTGTTTGATGGAGTTTCCCAGGTCTCTCCGGGGGATCTGGGGGGACCAGCGAGGCACTGAGAGGGTGTCTGGAGGGGGCGACAGCACAAAGACGATTGTTATTGGTCGACGTGACGCTGACAGGACGTCGTTCAGAATGGACGAAACGTCTCCATGAACATTGATTTCGGGCATCTGGCCTTTCGGACTCATTCTGCTGCATTCAGGTGTTGGAGGTAATCACACACTCAGGTAGGCGTGACTCCCCGTGACCCCCCCCCCCCCCCCACTGTGAGGAGCTCTTGTTCTAGAGACACAACCCGTCTCCAACACAGTGAGTGTGTGTGTGCTCCACTGCAGGTGTACCGCACCTCCACCTCCACCGCCGCCTCCACCTCCCTGTGAGGAACTCTCTGGATGTTCCACCACTCGCTCCATTAGCGATGGAACCACCACACTGAATGCACCGCCTCATGTGCTGCACCGGTGGCAGCACACGATGATGATGATGATAACAACGATGAAAAGAGCCGTGATGATGTAATAAATAAATATATATTAAATACAACGCTGGCGGGACAATGGAGCTTCTATCCAGAGACAACTCTGGTTCTTTGTGCTTTTATTCAGGTTTTTGTGAGCGCTCACATATCGAAGTTTTTTAGATGTTCTGTTGCACTTTGGAACATTTATAAATAAATAAATACAGTGAACCTTCTCCTCTTCCTCCTCCCTCCACACGCCGATGCATCTCTCCATTATCCTCCATCAGGCCGGTAACTGGATCCAGAGGAGGAGCTGACGTCGTCTGCTTCTTGTCGGCCTCGTTGGCGACTGATGATTTGAAATGTCAGCGGCGTGGGCTGTTTATCATGGTGTGTGTGTTTGTGTCTTTGTGTGTGTGTATGTGTGTGTGTGTGTGTATGTCAGTAATCACTCATGAGAGTTTAGTCTCTTTCTGTCTTCGTCCAGTTTTAAACAGGGTTTGTCCCCAGAAAATGGGGGTTGAGGTTTCACTCAGCAGTCTTCATTGAAAACAATGTAAAACATGAGCTTCAGAAAAGAGAGTCAACGTCTGTCTTGTAGTTTTTGTGTCAGTGGCTTGAATCAAAGAGAGCGAGAGGTTCTGAGAGAGGACGTTTAGTTTTGGCCTTTTCATCCTTAATGTCCTCGAGGCAACTCAAACATAGTTTATGACACGTTTAATACAATGGGCTTCACACACAACAAATATGAACGGGGGGGAAAAGACATGAATGCATATTTAAATACAAAGGGAAGAGAGGGATGAAGAGAGAGAGACTACCGCTATAAGTAATCATGGAACAAGTGTGCAACATCAATGCAGAGTGGAAGAGATGCAGACATGGGTTAAGGTTAGGTTAGGGGGTTAGGGTTAGCGTTAGTTTAGGGTTAGGTTAGGGTTACACCACAAACACTCCACACAGACACACCGGGGGGGGGGGGGGGGGGGAGTTCACTGCCAGGTCGGCTCAGGGTTCACATGTGTAATGAGGAATACAAGTTTATGAAGCTTTTAATCTGCTTTTGGTGTATTTAGCTGTGTTAGGTGGTTTTCTTTGATTTAGTTTTAAGATTAATATAGATTAAGAATGATCAATATAGATTAATATTGATAAATATAGATTAATAATGATTAATATAGATTAATAATTATTAATATGGATTAATATAGATTAATATGGATTAATATGGATTAATATGGATTAATATAGTCCCTCCAGTATCTGAGGTGGCTGACGTACACACCACCGCCTGCTGCTGTTACTCCACATTAAAGAATTCCAATGACCTAATCAAGGGGTGGATTTCATTGAGTATCATTCACCTGCCGAACAGACAACTGGCGTTTTGAATATTTAGCGAGCCGCCGTGAGGTGAAGCTCTGCAGGCGGCTCCTCAACCAGGGGAACAACCTTCTGTCAACCGCCTCTCTGGGCGAGGAACGTTCGTCACGCAGCAATTATCTGTGACTGACGTGTGCTAATAAAGTGAAGATTAGCTGTGTATGATACCACTCGTCAACATGGTAACCACAGATGCTGTTGTATCAACCACCACTGACATCTCAGGGAGTGCATCTCTATGTATATTCTGTTTGTATTCGTACCTCAACAAGCATGATCCTATATTACATCTCATTCATATCTTTGCAGAGTTAAAAGTAAATGCAGTTTACTAAACAATGAAAGGAACTTCATAGAACCCAAAAGGCCCAAAGCTTCTTCTCGGGTGTCTGAAGGTCATCGTGAGCTCAAATAAGCTCTTCATATGACAGTGAGTCTAAAACGATTAACTCGTTTAGTCACCTGTGTGGGCGGAGCCGCTTTAAATAAATGTTCAGTGCCAGGACGTAAAAACTTAGTGTGCCTGTAGTTATGTGTCCAGCCTCAGGTTCATGTCCTCCAACCACAATTAGATGATTATTAATTATTACTGAGGGTCATGGGACATTCTCGTGGTGTTTGTTAAACATCTTCACAACATTCCCGCTTAGTTTGGCGAGATAGTCTTAAAACATATAAGAAGGCCCTCCGTAATGCCAGAGCAGCCTATTACTCATCAGTAATAGAAAAAAATAAGAACAACCCCAGGTTTCTCTTCAGCACTGTAGCCAGGCTGACAGAGAGTCACAGCTCTGTGGAGCCGAGCATTCCTATAAACCTCAGTGGTAATGACTTTATGAACTTCTTTAATGAAAAGATTTTAACTATTAGGGACAAGATTAATATTCTCTTGCCCATAACCAGTGCCAATCTGTCCTCAAGTGGAATGGCCTTGGAAACCGCTGTATGCCCTGGTGTATATTTGGAGGCTTTTCTCCCATCAACCGTGACCAATTATCTTCAACGGTTTCTACTTGAACACGTCTACCTGTCTCTTGGACCCCATCCCGACGAGGCTGCTTAAAGACGTTTTGCCTTTAATTGGCGGCTCTCTATTAGATATTATCAATGTGTCTCTGCTAACAGGCCACGTACCACACTCCTTCAAAGTGGCTGTTATTAAACCTCTCCTGAAGAAGCCCACTCTGGATCCAGAGGTGTTGGCTAACTACAGACCGATCTCTAACCTCCCTTCCTCTCCAAGATCCTTGAGAAAGTGGTCGCAAATCAGTTGTGCGACTTTCTACATCATAATAGTTTATTTGAGAAATTTCAATCAGGATTTAGCAAACACCACAGCACCGAGACGGCACTGGTGAAAATTACAAATGACCTCTTAATGGCAGCAGATAAAGGACTCCTCTCTGTCCTGGTCTTGTTAGACCTTAGTGCTGCATTCGACACCATTGACCATGACATCCTGTTACAGAGACTGGAGCAGTCGATTGGCATTTCAGGCACGGCACTAATTTGGTTTAAATCCTATTTATCAGATCGATCTCAGTTTGTATTTGTAAACGATGACGCCTCGATAACCACCAACGTTAATCACGGAGTTCCACAAGGTTCTGTGCTTGGACCAATTTTATTTACTTTATACATGCTTCCTTTGGGCAATATTATCAGGAAACACTCCATAAACTTTCATTGTTATGCAGATGATACTCAACTATATTTATCGATAAAACCAGAGGAGAGCAACCAACTCGGTAAAATTCAAGCATGTCTTAAAGACATTAAAACATGGATGACCTGCAACTTCTTGATGTTAAACTCAGACAAAACCGAAGTAATTTTAATCGGCCCTGAACACCTCAGAGATCAATTATCTGGTGATGTGGTTTCTGTAGACGGCATTGCCCTAGCATCCAACACCACTGTAAAGAATCTTGGCGTTATCTTTGATCGGGACTTGTCCTTTAACTCCCACGTAAAGCAAATCTCAAGGACTGCATTCTTTCATCTACGTAATATTTCAAATATCAGGCACATCTTGTCTCAAAAAGATGCAGAAAAATTGATTCACGCGTTCGTTACTTCGAGACTGGATTACTGCAACTCCTTATTATCAGGCTGCTCTAATAAATCTCTTAGGTCCCTCCAGTTGATCCAGAATGCTGCAGCTCGTGTTCTCACTAAAACTAAGAAAAGAGATCACATCACTCCTGCACTAGCTGCTCTGCACTGGCTCCCAGTAAAATCAAAAATCACTTTTAAAATTCTTCTCTTAACGTACAAAGCCTTGATTGGTGATGCACCATCATATCTTAAGGAGCTTGTAGTACCATATTGCCCCACTAGAGAGCTACGCTCACTAAATGCGGTACTACTTGTAGTTCCTAGAGTCTTAAAAAGTAGAATGGGAGCCAGAGCCTTTAGTTATCAAGCTCCTCTTTTATGGAACCAGCTTCCAATTTCAGTCCGGGAGGCAGACACAGTCACCTCGTTTAAGAGTAGACTTAAGACTTTCCTCTTTGACAGAGCTTATAGTTAGGGCTGAATCAGGTTCACCTGGTCCAGCCCCTTGATATGCTGCTATAGGCTTATAGCTGCCGGAGGACGTTTTAGGATGCACTGAGTACCTATCTCCTCTTTTTTCTCCTTAAGGATGAATGTTCATCTCTCAATCACACGTTACTAGCTCTGCTTTCTCCATGGAGTGCTTTTGACTTCACGTCACATGGGGTCATCGGACCCTTTGAGACGGCATAGATCCCATCTGCCTGATGGATCATTGAGGTCTGGGTCGTGGAATTCCTGCTCCTGACTACGCCACTGTCCTGTTGAGACTCCGCCCACTGTTGAGACTCCGCCCACTCCTCCTCCCCACCGCCATCTGCCTGATGGATCGTGGAGGTCTCCATCGTGGAATATGCCTACTATGAACTATTCATACACTCTGTCATATTCATTGAATGTATTTTAACTCTAAATCTGTCCTTCTGTACACATTACATCAATTGCATCTGTCCATCCTGGAGAGGGATCCTCCTCTGTTGCTCTCCTGAAGGTTTCTTCCCTTTTTTTCCCCCTGAAGGGTTATTTGGGAGTTTTTCCTGGTCCGATGTGAGGTTTTGGGGCAGGGATGTCTATGTGTACAGATTGTAAAGCACTCCGAGACAAATTTGTAATTTGTGAAATTGGGCTATACAAATAAACTGAATTGAATTGAATTGAATTCATCTAAACCAGGACTGAGAGGGCAGCAGCTGTTTGGGGGGGTGATTTGATACGGTGCACATTAATTAATTATAGCCAAGAGGATGTTTTCCATCGGTAGTCCCGAGAGGCAGACGTCATAAAACAAACCCAAAAACATAAGATTACACACGATGTTGGTTCATACTTCAGCATGATGGTAATCTTCATCACCATGAGACCAGCGTGAGGCCTACAGTGACAGAACAATACAGACCCAGCCACATACACATACACAGGGCCATAGACTGATACGCAAGGTGAAAAGTGTAGTTCAATGTAAATGGGTTGCGTGTGTGTGTGTGTGTGTGTGAGACGGATGGGCCTCCAGGAGCTGAGAGACTCCCAAGGCGCCAGACAACAGTGTCCTCCTCCATCTTGAATGGCCTTAGCCCAATTAAGCCGAGCCCTCCATCCACCTCCTCCAGCGGCCAGTCACATGACACACAGAAGCCCATTGGGGTGTGTGTGTGTAGATTAAATAGATTAGAGAAAAGGAACATGATATTCATATAAAAATGGAATAAGGAGGGGGGGGGGATCACATTCCTATCATCTGCCCAACCTAAGTCACCGAGGCCTCTCCACAGGAGGTGTTCCTCGTGTCATCACGCTCGTGTCATCACGCTCCTCCAGTTCCGTGTCGCACCTCCATGAAACCAATGAAGTGTAATTATGGGGTTAGAGGAGGAAGAAACTCAAACTATTAAAGGAGCCGAGAACCTGTTGGACGAGATGCGGCTCGTTGTGGCAGAAGAACAGGACTGAGGCGCTACGGGAGCAGCGTGCTACGGGAGCAGCGTGCTACGGGAGCAGCGTGCTACGGGCGCAGCGTGCTACAGGCGAGGCGTTCCTCGTCCACGCGTTGAGACTTCTTCCTTAAGGTTCAGAAGTGTCTGTTTCAGGACTTTGGTTAGGAGCAGCAACAAATGAACTGTGAGAGGAGGAAATAGTTTTTTTGCCGTCTTATTGTGAGAAAAAGAAGAAGTCAAAACCCTCTGATGAACAAGAGACACTCAGTGCGTTTACATGATGGTATAATTCGAATCTTGCTTTAGTCGGACGATGCTATCTTTTGGGGGATCTGCTGTTATCCCAATATACATGGCAGTGAGTAATTCGAATCATTGGCCTTTGAAAGCATGTCATATCCGATACGATAGGCGGCGCTGTTTTCATTACAACTCGTGGTGAAACAGCCATTTCTGCTTGACCTCTTCACCACCACCAACAACAACATTTCGAGAAAGATGGCGAACAGAGAGCGAGGCGAAGCTACATCCCTCTACTATTCTTCCATGGTGTTTATAGGAGTACAGCGAATGCAAATGGCGCTATTGGCTGAGTTGATAACGGAGAGAAGACGCCGTCGCTGAAGGTACGCGGAGAATTTAATTTATCGTCTCTTTCGACTTCCGGGTCACGACATGGGAGGGAGGGAGGGAGGAGGGCGGCGGGATCTCGAGCATGCGCAAAGACGCAAAGTCCAGTTCCGAATCAAATTCAGAGTTACATGCCGCGAGAGTCGAATTATCAACTGGATCGGACCGAGCTATCCAGGGGTGTTAATCGGACCGAAGTCGGACCGCACATAGTCCGACTAAGGTGTTTACATGAAACGGATAATTTGATTTCAGTCCGACTAAGCCAATAATTCGATTGCATGTAAACGCACTGACTGCCAGGTGGCTCAGTTGCTATGGCAACAGCGACACGCTGAAAAGCCTTTTTGCAGAATATTGTGCTGCCATGTATTTGACGAGCACGTACACACATGTCTGCACATATCACACACACACATAACACACACACACACACACACATAACATCATTGCAATAACCTGACTGCAATAGCAATCACAGTGTTGGAAAAATACCAATTTTGTTGGATGAAACCAGAAATCTTTGTGCACGGCTTCACAGACTTTAAGACTGGAGGTGTAATTGAGCCGGTGGAGCCGAGGGAAGGGGGACGAGGGATGAGGGGTGGGGGAAGGGGGACGAGGGGGAACAGATGATGCCAGTGGGCCTCGTGACTTGGCGGCAAGCAGACGAGTGCCGACAGACAGTCTGACGTCCACGCAGAACCGAGCGCACCCTGCGGCCCTCTTGGACAAAGCAGATTACCGACAGCTAATTGGTTTAGCAAAATATACAAGTGTACTGTCATCATCTGGGCTCCTTCTCAACTCCCTCTGATACCCTCCCGTTTGTGTTCCCTCTATCCAATTCAAAAAAGCGTCTCCATGAAAGATCCCAGAAGTGAACTGGACGTGGTGGCGAAAGATGGGGGAGCTCAAAGATACACGCGGCATTCAATGCAACGCAAGTCCAAGCACTGCCATCTCGGGAACGTTTGAATAAGAGCGTGACCACGTCCAATGAGTTATCTCTGTGGCTGGAGGCACAGAGCTCTGGAGGCCGGCTGAAGGTCGTTGACTTCCCGGCTTCGCTAGTTATTGAAGCCGTTTGTTGAGGTCATCCGATGTTCTCAAGCGACGACCTCGAAGTTCTTCAGCAACAAAACAGCATTTCAATGCTCACCAAGACTCCCCTGACCTTCTCTTCTAGGTTTTAATATAGTAGCTATTCAACATCCACCTCTCTATAGACTGGAGGTTACGACCTTCTTCTGCAGGGTTTCAATCGTTGGAGTGAGACCTCCTTCTCGGAAAAGGGTTTTCTGTAGCTGTGTCCTGATGTTGCATCATCACATGTATGGTAAACCAAGAAAATGTCATCGAATCAGAGGTTGCAGATCTGCAACCTCTGATTCAATGACATTTCCTTGGTTTACCAGACAAATACACAACCAACTATCGAGAAGCTTAAAAGTTTACATTGTTACAAGAAAGTACAAATAAGTAGTTTCAGAAGACAGAAAACCATGTTGAGAATGATCCTTTGTGTTCTGTCAGAAAGACGATGACTGAGCATCCAACACGTCAACAACCACGTCCTGACACATGAAACCTGTGAACCGCCGGCTGAGTGACAGAAGAGTCTTTACTGAGACACTCCAAACTATCACCTCAACCTACTACTCCTCTCCACCCATGTACTCCATTTATCTGGAGCCACGCTTTACTGGCCAACTCTCAAAGGGACCTCAATTGTGGTGCCACGCGAGGTTGCCATGGAGACGTGTGACGCAACCGCAAAGCGTCTCTGCGAAGTCAGGCCGAGTGGGTGACGTCATCGTAGCGCGAGTAGAAATATATCCGGAGAGTTGTGTGCAAAGCTTGTGAGGAACATTTAAGCCATTTATTGTTACGGAAGCTTGGTGTGGAGGACCCAAACGCAGCAGGAGTTTCACGAAAAACAGAGTTTATTCTCAGTACAGGAACACAGACAACACCACACAGGAACAAAAATAGACGATCCGACACCAGACAAACAGAAGGACACAGATTAAATACACAGGGGAACGAGACACAGGTGGAGACACAGGTGGAAACAATCAGGGCGTGGCTGGAACAATCAGGAAAGAAACAGACAAGCACAGGGAGGGAAGAGCAGGGAAACAGGAAACGAGACAGGGACTTCAACATAAAACAGGAAACACTCAAATCCTAACAATTTATACCCACAAGCACACACTCACAGTCTCTCTCTCTCTCTCCCTCTCTCTCTCTGTGTGTACTGGACTTCCAGTTAGAACTAGTTGGGGGGGGGGGGCCTGAGGCACGGCGCTGAGCTGTCCGTGGAGTATGTCCCTCTGTGGCCACCATAACTTTGTTCAAACTGGAGGAACTATGGTTTATCCGAACACCTGGAGCAGAAGAACTGAGACCTGTATTTATGAAAGTGGACCAAGAGGGAAGAAAGAAAGACAAAAGCTCCTTTCTTGCATAAACCTACATTGTTATCTAAAATGTTACATATACAGTACTTGGGCAAAATCCAACAGAATGAGCATCAGAGTGAATAACATGAGAGGACACAGGCGTCCATGAGTGGGACTGTGGATAGTGGAGTGATGCTGGGATGAAGTATTGTCGTAGGCAAACCTGAAGTCAGCCTCACACTGGTTCCCTCGATTACATTCCAACGGGATCGTTCTATTGGATGATTACAGAAATGACATCACACTTGTTTGCAATCACCTGTTTTTTCAAGACCCTTAAAAGGTTCGCAATTCAGTCAAAATGTCTGTTTTCGGGCATCTGACCAAAAACTCACTTACCTCGAGACGAGGGAACAGAAAGAGAGAATTTAGGATTTATTCCTGCAGTTCTCTCCAGTCCCGTAGATGTAGTGACGTATGCCGTACTCATGTTTAGTGTCTGTCAGTGTGTTTCCTCCTGAGTTACTTCAGTGTCTGCAGGTGAGCAGCTTTCTGCTCGTCTCTGCTGAACATCGCCCATCGGCTGATATTCGCCTTCGAGGCGGTCGTCCACCGTTCAATGGCGGCGGCCATTGTTGATCTGTTGTGAATCAGTCGCTTTGCGGTCGATCTCAGAAACAATAACAAGCTGCTGTTTGGTAGAAGTGTCTGGACAGACTCACGAGGACACAAGGATTTAGTCCACAAATAAAAGTCTTCTTCGTGGGATCTCGGGGGAAAACCAGCCACAGGGGCGTGGTAATATCGGTAATATGTAATTAATCATGATTAATCCACAGAAACCTGTGATTAATTTGATTAAAATTGTTAATCGTTTCACAGCCCTAATATATACATAATCTGTATATCTGTGGGTGCATTTAGCTGAAGCTGTGAGCGTGTGAGGGTAGGACCTCCATCTTTTCCTTCTAACATCTCATTGTCTTCCTAATGTCTTCTTAATGTCCTCTTAGTGTAGACGTGTGTGATTATTCGTCGTGATGTCTCTAAACCACAAACACGATCGCCGCCGTGCCGCCACATAGCCGTTAGTCCTAAAATATTCACCAACACCCAGGATACCTACACCATCACCCAACCTCCATCACTCAACCTGCATCACCCCCATGTCCCCCTCGCTCTGATGTTGGCTTCCGCAATATTCACATAACGCGACAGCCAATAAGACGGCCCGATGTGCAGCAACACACACACCCACACACACCACACCCTGATGGTTCCTTTGTGCTTCAGTATATTCTGGTAAGAAGGATAATGAAGCCGGCAGCAGGAGGCTGATACCAGAAAGCGGAGACAATTGTTGTGAAGACAAAAGATGAATTTGGGGGGTGAAAAAATTTATTATCGTTTCATTGATTTTTTTTTTTAAGCCAAGAGCAGAATGAGAGATATTACCTGAGAACTGAATTAGCAGTGCAGAAGGAATCTGAATAAGAGATGTATTAAGAAAGACATTGAAATGCTCATGAAACTCTCATTTCATATATATATATATATAGCGACCCCACCAACAAAATATATGGACATATAAATGAATATATATATATGTATATACATATATAATATTATATATATATATTGTTATATATATATGAATATATATATTTATTTATGAATATATATATATTGATGATAATAATAATAAATATATATTCATTTATATATACAAGCGGATTAAAACGTTTAAAAGAAGGAGGAGGAAGAGTTCTCGTACTTGCAAAAGGTGTTTCGGCGTAGACGGGCGGTGTGGAAGGGATGAAGGACGGGAAGAAGAAGGAGCGCAGCGAGCGCTCGGCGTGGAGCTGCGTGGGAAGGTTCTCACAGCTGCCCACGCTGCTGGGGATCTTCAGGTTCAGGGGCTTGGTCTTCTTCTTGTCTCTGAGGGGGGAGAGGAAGAGGAAGAGAGAGAAGGTTAAGGCTGACAGATAAGAGGCGGACACACGGAATGTGTGTGTGTGTTGTTGACAGTGGTGGGCCGTCAGGGCCAGCAAGGCCTTCTCTGCTGGTTTAAACATCATCAGAATATTTTTTAAAATCTAAATATATTTTCCCACAAATATCTATTCAATTATTCCCCAGCATAAGAGTTATTCTCTTAATTTCATAGCATTCCTCTTGGTTGCGCTGCTTCCAGCCCCAGGTTGAGATTTGGAGGGCTGGTCTTTATGTTAGATCTTTTATCCAATCATATTCAGCCATCATGTGTTGCTAGGGGTTTAAAATCTGCCCTTAGGCCTTCAGAATCAACATTGCGGGCGCTGGTAGTTTAAAGTGAATGTAAATGAAAATGTTGTGTCAACCAATCAGCTTTAGAGTTGGCTCCTCTAGGCCTTCTAGAAGGCCCCGGAACCGGCACAGGAGCAGCTAGCAGGCGTAGTGCGTGCACGTCTTTTGATTGGATTACCAATATTGAGAGGCGGGGCCTATGGGCAGGTATATGCAGAACCTCAGAACTAAGAAACTGAATTTGATAAACTAATTAATTCACGTACTACTAAGCTGTTTTTTCAACCCACAATGGCGGAAGGAGGAGAAGATATCGATTTGGTCGAGGATATAATTATAACGCCATTCTCAAGACGAACTTTAAGACTGACGCCGACACTACAAAGCCCGTCACAGGCGGGGAAGAGGTTCGTTCGCCACTTTCTAAGTTCCAACTACGAGCGCTATCAATGGCTCACAGGCTCCGAGAAGCTCTGCACACCGGACTGCTGGGAATGCCTATTATTTGCAAGTGATCGATTTGGTGTTTGGAGCCACACTGGCTTTGCAAACTTGAGTTGTCTAACCGAGGCAGCAACGAGACACCAAAGTACGGCTCGGCACCTACAAGCAATGGTGCTTTGAAAACTTTTGGGAACACCCGAGCGAATCTACAAATCAACGAACAAGCGCGCAGGGCAACGGAACTGCACAACGGAAACGTGAAGAAAAATAGGGAAATATTGAAAAGACTCATTAATTGTGTCATGTGTTTGGGTAAACAGGAACTTTCATCTTCATCATCTCGGTGAAACTGCTTTGGGTGCGACAATGCACTGTTTAGTGAACACACTGTAAAAAAAAGTTGGACTAAAGCTCAAAGTTTGTGGACCAGAAATGGATAGAAGAAGAATATTAATATAACTCTGTTGCACTCGACTATGTTCTTGCCTATTAGTTGAACTGTATTGTACTCTTCCCCTGCAATTCTCTGAATAAAAATGTCAATTTCAAGGTGACGCAACGCCTGGTTATCCTGTGTCTCTGTCTAACTGTATAGTGTCTAGAGCCATGGCATTATAATGATAGTAATAAGAGGTGGATTAATTTGGGTGGGACTGTGTAGGACCTCACTGAAGGTCCAGGCCCCAGGCCCATGGCACGCCACTGGTTGTTGAATGTTGTTGTTTTTGTTTGTCTGTACACACACACACACACACACAGCAGCCAAGTCACATTCTCCGTGTGTCGAACACACCGAGCGAACAAAATGATTCTGATTCTGAAATGATATATGTAGATGAAACTGAGTCCAGGATATATATACAGTACTCTATAAAGTTATTCCTATGGGTTGTCGATGTGTTGTTGGAGGGGGGGGGGGGGGCACAGGTAGCCTGCATGAATTGAAACTAAAATCTTGGTAAGAAAGTTATGAATACAATTGATATCGTTGAATATGTTGAAGGAGAATTTCTGTCTGATGGTTGGTGTAGTTTTAGTTTGTTGTTGTTTGTCTAGTCATGTGAGTTAATGTGTAAGTTGTAACTTTAAATAAAATGGTTGAAAGGAATAAAGTCACCTGTGTGACCTTCAATACAATAGTTTGAAGATGTTTTCGCAGCAATATGAAAACATCGATTGGAGAGTTATGACGTGTGGAGCTCCTCATGAGCTCCACGTCTTAAAATTTCAATTGTAAATTAATAATAACAGCATGATTTTAAAAGACAGCCGCGATGTCTCCAGTCAAAGAACATTTAAAGGTCTGAATTAGGGCTGCAACAACGAATTGATAAAATCGATAAAAATCGATTATTAAAATAGTTGGCAACGAATTTCATTATCGATTCGTTGTGTCGCGCGATTATTACGGCGCTCAATAAGTCGCGGAGTATAAACAAAGTAGAGTTGAGCGTAGAGCGGCGCAGGAGAAACAAGAGCGAGGGAGAGGGAGAGGAGAGACTGAACGCTGCGTTGTGAGAGCCAATCAGCGCTGAGCTGCTCCTCTGTTGATGAATCTAATTGGCTGCTGCTGCTCACGTGGCGCTGGATGCGGAAGTCATTCACGTCGTCGGAGACATTCACGGAGCTAAGTGCGCCTCCGGGTGACGTTATGAACCCAGACACCAGGGCGCTACATGTCACGACGTGTGTGGCATTTCCACAAGAGTATAACGTAGAAAACGTGGTTATTTATTCCGTGGCGGAGAGCGGAAAATATTTTTCCACGGAGAAAGGCAACGGAGATAAGTCACGACGCCACTCGCTGTGGCTGCGCGTGCAGACATCATTTAACGGAGCGGAGCAGCGCGTGAGCTCTGATCGGGCGCTCTTTTCATGAAGTATCGATACCAAAAATATGCTAAATCACATCGTTTTTAACGTACGGGTACTTTGTTAGTATCGCTACACCGTGCAGCGTGACAGCAGCAGATGTAGCGGACTAACATTCAAGCTAACCTAACTTCCCAAACGCTGTGGACATCTGAACGCTGATTGGCCGAGACTCGGCACGTCCCATCAAAGATGTTTTATTGCGAAGAGCACCACTTCACATTTTTTCCGCGTCTCACTGCAATCTCAACGGCAGCGGGCCAGGTGAAAAAATAATAAATCGGAATGCATCTCTGATATTGTTCAGGGGGCCACATGGGGACCACTGCTCAGGAGAGTAAACCACTGTCAGTCTGTTTGTGACGGTTCATAAACATGCTGACCAGTGAACAGGTTCATACACATGCTGACCAGTGGGTCTCCAGGACATTTCCATGACTTTAAACCAAATTTCCATGATTAAACATTTTGTGAAAACTCTGTTTATACGTGATAAAGTGAGAAGATGTAGTATTTAAACTAACAATGAGAATTCCAAAGCATACCGTATATATACCGTGTAAATTAAAATTTGAATAAAACAAATTTGCATTACTTTTCCAAATATTTTGGGATTTTATTTTTTTCAATTACTTTTCTAGGCCTGCTAATAGCCATTTATAAATTCCATGACTTTTCCAGGTTTTCCATGACCATACGGACCCTGTTTTGAATAAAGGGTTGAAAATTAAAGTTTTTTTGTTTTTTTATCCGCTTAATCGATTATCAAAATAATCGTTAGTTGCAGCCCTAGTCTGAATACTTTACGTACCCTCTGTGAACCGTTACCGACCGTTATTTTAAAATTACGTGATATGCGTTTCAGGCCGTAATGCGCAGCACAATGTTTTTAAAAGAATATTTTAAAGCATTAAACCACAGTTTGTATTTGTGAAACCGACTTCTTCTTGTATTTGTGAAACCGATTTCTTCTTCCACCAAAACCAAGGATTATGATTGGTTCTGAGCTTTATAAACTGAACCGTCTATTCATGAATGTTTCTCAGAGCCAGAGGAGATGATATTAATATGAGTTTCATGTCTTGAATGTGACTCAGAGGGGGAGGAGGTTTATGTATTTTTACTCATTCCCCTCACACAACCTGTTCATCCCGCCGGAGGATCCTCAGTTTGAGATGTTTTCTTTCCCCCGGGAGGTAAACACACTGGAAATATGCAGAAGGAACTCCGGACTGCTTATGGAGATTCATACAGGCACCGAGGAAAAAAACTTGAAACCAGAGTTACATCCTCATGTCCTCAGATTAAAGTCCAACGGCATCTAGAGAAGAGTCACTTCTGACTCATCAGTCTTCTTCATCAGAGTCTTCCTCATCAGAGTCATTGTGAACTAAAATACAGAAAGTAGTTGTAAAGGGTTTAAAGAAGATACAATTCAAAGAGGTTAAAAAAGAGAGATATAAAAGACTGTGAATCATAGACATTCACACATATATCAGCCAATGGCACGCAAGCAAAGGGGGGCGGGGTCATATGGCTTCAGGCCAATCGCTGTCCCCTGCTGGTAGCTATAGACAAGGGGGGGGGGCAATGCCTTCGTCATCAACCCTTCATAAAGCCTTCATCATCAAGCCTTATCAAAGCCTTTGTCATTAACTCTTCTCAAAGCCTTCGTCATCGACCCTTCATAAAACCTTCGTCATCAACTCTTCATTAAGCCTTCGTCATCAACCCATCATAAAGCCGTCGTCATCAACCCTTATCAAAGCCTTTGGCATTAACTCTTCTCAAAGCCTTCGCCATCGACCCTTCATAAAGCCTTCGCCATCGACCCTTCATAAAGCCTTCATCATCGACCCTTCTCAAAGCCTTCATCATCGACCCTTCTCAAAGCCTTCGTCATCGACCCTTCATAAAGCCTTCGTCATCAACCCTTCATAAAGCCTTTGTCATCGACCCTTCATAAAGCCTTCGTCATCAACCCTTCTCAAAGCCTTCATCATCGACCCTTCTCAAAGCCTCCTGCACAGACGCTAATTAAAGTGGAACCTTGGAGCAGAATCACATGAGACGGAGGAGAGCGCAACACTTCAAGAGGCAGATTCACATTCTGACAGATCAAGAGGATTTGAACCAGTCAGGTGGTCTCATTGCTCATTAGCCGGATCTCCAGCACGACGCTGCAGAGCCTTCCAGCCCACGCTGACACACACACACACACACACATGTTGAAAGTCACAACCACGAGACACTGCAGACATCAACGCCATCACACGTCGTTCAGGGGCTCAGAGAAAGGGGGCGTGGCCTGTCTGTCAATCAACGTGCAGAGGCGTGTACGTGGCCATATGGGTTTTGTTCGTCCGCTGATCACATGATGAGATGAACCTGTGAGTCCAAAACTGGTGTGAAGAAGAAGAAGAAGAAGAAGAAGAAGAAGAAGAAGAAGAAGAAGAAGAAGAAGAAGAAGAAGAAGAAGAAGAAGAAGAAGGATTTTTCGTCCTCTTATTTCTAGTTCTGTCCTTTTTAAGTGTCAGCGTCTCCCACTGGGAGACGGGCGGGTGTCAGAGCGCTGTCAGAGGCCGAGGGAGGTGTGTGTGTGTGTGTGTGTGTGTGTGTGTGTGTGTGTGTGTGTGTGTGTGTGTGTGTGTGTGTGTGTGTGTGTGTGTGTGTGTGTGTGTGTGTGTGGAGTGATGCTGAGGAGACAGCGAGACACTGAAGGTGGAGAGTGAAACAACATTTTGAAGAAGGGTGAAGCCGGTGTGGGAGACAGAAGATGAGAAGGACAAAGAGGAGGTAAAGAAGCTGATGACCAGATGAGAAACGAGCCCGGTGGTCCTCAGTCTCTCGTCCTGTCTTCTCTCGTCTCTCATCCCGTTTTCTCTCGTCTCTCGTTCCGTCTTCTCTTGTCTCTTGTCCCGTCGTCTCTCTTTCCGTTTTCTCTCGCCCCGTCGTGTCGTCTCTCGTCCCGTTTTCTCTCGTCCCGTTTTCTCTCGTCTCTCGTCCCGTCGTCTTTCGTCCCGTCTACTCTCGCCAATTCGTCTCTCGTCCTCATTGTCTGAGTCCAGGTCTGGATCCTTGAGGCCAAGACGATGAACTCAAGACTTTTCTTCTTTTCGGGTTTGAGGAGCAGCGACTTATCCAAAAGAACCGGAGCACTGAGTCCTGAAGCTCTTTGTTCTGGGACAGAGTCCTCAGGACTCCTTTGTGTCCTCCTCCTCCACCTGGTGATCACTCCTCATTTCAAGAGATTAGTCTGTATCTAAGTGATAGCTCGGCTCTGGGGGGGGGTCCAAATAACACGACTCAGCGCCTCCGAGAGCCTTCATCTGCCCGCTGAGCATTCTGGGATGGATGACCACAGTCACTCCTCTCTGAGGCTTTCACAGGTGGTCCAACAACTAAACAGATTGTTTGGGCACATTTCTTAGACTGCGAGTCGTCAGGCGAGTTACGGCGTGTGGATTAAAGTTAAATTATAATGTGTCTCAAACAAGCAAACAGATAAATCCTCCTTCATTAACCTCTACAGGACAAACAAATCAATATAAAATAGCTGATTTGAAGATTTCAGGCCTGAAAGTAACAATTTAGATTCACAACATTTGATGTGTTTATCCAAAGAACACCAGCTAGTTAAGAAGACGTTCCTGCTCTGTGAGACGAGTCAGGAGATGTCCACACAGCTCCACTAAGACACTTCAGAATAGACTCAAGACGATTCTGCGTCCGTCCATCTTGTTTTTTTTCTCCTGAATAAGTGTAACGTCCTGGATAAAAAGCCTGCTGTCGACTTTCTCTCTGATATCGCCTTTTTATTGATTTGTTATCCCCCGTTTCATATTTTATGAGCGTGGCCCACCGGATATCCGACGGCTTGAAGGAGGAGCAGCGGGGGGGGCGGGGCTTATCCACGGGTGAATATATCAGACGACCGAGTCTCACGCTGACCGAGACGCAGAGAGGAAGTCCTCTTCAGAACATGTGAGACGTCTTTGAGGAGAAGAATCACATTTAAATACATATTAATTATTACTAAGTTACTCCAACAACGCTGGAGAGAGATCGGTCAAACTTTATTCGCCTGTTGATTCACAACAAGATGACAATTAGACTTTAACTCAACATGTGAAGCTACTGATGGAGGAGCGTTTATAATTATACTTAGTGTTGATATGTGATCATTTCTCATGAGTCTAGACACGTCTGTCCTGAGCGTCTCCTTCTAAATGTGAGGAGGATTTTCTTCTTTTTATAACCTACATTTACCAATATTTAAACTTAACTGCATTCTAATGTATAAAAGTAGAAGCTGCTCACGGAGAGGTGAACACGGCAGAGTTCTACCAAACTTAATAAGATATTATTGAACAGAAACACAACGTATTTCCCCGAGAGCATCACCGCTCACCGTGTTCCAGCTGCCCGCCGGCGGCTCAGCGGCGGAAGATTCAATAACAAGTCTTTTCAAAATGAAGCCGTAGATCAAACCCTGAAGCTCAAACCCTGAAGCTCTCTGACCCGAGCAGGGGGGGTCATGGACAATATGGACCCGAAGCAGATGTTATCTTCTCTTCTAACATCAAGAGAGGCGCTGAGAGGGAAACGCCTCCGGTGATGAGCGATGTAATAACTCTGTTCATGTGGTCGGACCAGGTCTAACATCTTCTTAAATATTGAATCGGGTCAAAATGACCCGAAGGCAACACAAGGGTTAAAGAAGAATAACACAACTTTTAAGGTTAATTTTTAATTACCCACTCAAATGTAACCTCCCCCCCCCCCGAACTCCCCGCCCCCACTGGTCCACATACTACCACAGAGAAACCATCAGCCTCATAAATCCTCCTCCGGCGAGCGGCGATGGTGTCTGAGCGAACCACCATAAACACTCATATAAATTCATACTCATGACTCTAATCTCTGGGCCGCCGGCGGAGCCGCGACCAGCAACTCATTAAGGCCGATAGATGGGTGGTGGGGGCTGGGGGGGGGGGTAAGGGCCTGGTATTGACACCTGACTCGTCATTAATGGGAGAAAACAAGCCTGATGGACATCGAGGACCTTTGAGTAAGAACACTCAGCGTAGCTGCATGGATGAGCATGTGCTACCAATAATCCTCCAGGGGGGGGGGGGGGTCAGAGGTCGCCAGGCTAATGTGACGGCAGACCCGTATCTCGGCGGATCGTCTGTCGCTCTGCAGCATGAGGAGTCTTTATTTTACTTATTTTATTGTATTTGAGAAGTTTTAAAGATTGTTTTGCGGATGTTGTGATGTTGCCGGGGACAACGGTGAGAAAAGAACAAACCAAAACACAGATCATTAAATATAAATGATCCCGCTGTCGCAGGAAATGCTTGCGTCTGATTGGTTGTCAGACGTCTGTCCGATCCCCTGGCAGCTCAGGTGTCGCCATACAGCCGACAGGTGTGTCAGGCTGCATGTTGCCATGGGCACCAAGTACCGGATCAGCCCGTTTCCAGACCTCCAGACCTCCATCGCCCACGTCCCAGGTGTGTTAGCCTGTCTTGTGTCAGCCAATCAATCAGAGTTCAGATAGAATCATCGTCCTCAACGAGTTGATGTCAACAAAACTTTCAAAGCGTCGATAAGAAACCTGAATGTCCATATTTAGTTATTTGTCCTTTGTATTAAAAATACCTGTTTAAAGGTGTTGGAGGTTCACCCCGAAGAGTTCTAAATTTAGATCAAAGACTTAATCTTTAAGAATGAAACTCCTCGTACCCCCCCCCTCCCCCCCCCCCCTTCGTTCTCTCTCTGATGTTCAACTCTGTCTTCGCACCACTGAGAAAACTGGAAACCTATTTTCCGCGTGAAGCGATCAATGTTCTGGAAGATGGTGAAATAAATTATGAAATAACCGATTGACGGGTCCTCAAAGGAGATGAGGACGAGAGACGAGGACGAGAAATGAGGACGAGAGCGGTGAGGACACGAAGGAAAGGAAACAAGAGAAGGAAAAGGGGGAAAGGAAGAGGGGAAAGGGGGGAGAGAACATTTAGAGAACTTAGTGAAAGCAAACAGCTAAACTAGACATGGGATGGATGCAAATGTGCCCCCCCCCCCCCCCCCCCCCCCCCGTGAGTCACGACGCCCTCCGGTGTGATTTACTCACAAAACATCCAGTTCAATAAGAAAGTGCTTAACATTCAGAAAGATGTGAGGTGGACCCGACTATACGATGTGAACGCTTCCACTGGCGGAGAGAGAGGGAGGGAGGGAGAGAGAGAGAGAGAGAGACCCGCTTGACCTTTTCCAGGCGCCTCGTGTGACCGCTCATTAACATAGACAAGGTCCGTTTATTACCTCTCCGTCCCAAAGAGCCTCTCCGTTTGAAAAGGGCAGCGGCGGAGAGCGAGAGGACGGAGCGCCGCCACAGAAACCAAATTAAATTACGGCTGCTCTCCTGGGAATGAAAGTTTAAGAGGTGCTCGCTGTGCAGCGAACGCTGTTTTATAAGTAAAACTACCAACACACTATCGGAGGTCTCGAGGAATGATTCCAGCCACATGCGCCTCTTCGCCGAAGAGCCACCGAGGGGCGTGAACGCATGTCGGAAGGTAGAAATAGGTGTTTTTGGAACTGTCCACTAGGGGGAGCTCCTTCGAGAACTACACACCTTTAAGAGTTTCTTTCAATTCAATTCAGTTTATTTGTATAGCCCAATTTCACAAATTACAAATTAGTCTCGGAGTGCTTTACAATCTGTACACATAGACATCCCTGCCCCAAAACCTCACATCGGATCAGGAAAAACTCCCAAATAACCCTTCAGGGGGAAAAAAGGGAAGAAACCTGGAGGAGAGCAACAGAGGAGGATCCCTCTCCAGGATGGACAGATGCAATAGATGTAATGTGTACAGAAGGACAGATTTAGAGTTAAAATACATTCAATGAATATGACAGAGTGTATGAATAGTTCATAGTAGGCATATTCCACAATGGAGACCTCCACGATCAATTAGGCAGATGGCAGTAGAGAGGCGGAGTGGACGGAGTCTCAACAGTGGGCGGAGTCTCAACAGTGGGCGGAGTCTAAACAGGACAGTGGCGTCATCGGTAGCAGGAATTCCACGACCCAGACCTCGATGATCAGGGCAGAGAGAGATGGATGCTGTCTCATAGGGGGTCGGACCCCTGAGAGGCGGAAGTCAAAAGGACTCCGGAGAAAGCAGAGCTTTCTGTTTGCGTTCAAGAGGAAACGCTGAAGTGACAACTCCAGATGTTTTGTGTTTTTAGAGATGTTCTTGTCTTTTGACGAGCTTTTTCAGAAGTCTGACCTGCAGAGTCAGATCATAATTAACATGAAGGCCGAAAAATAATCTCAACCAAGAGTAGTCAGAGTAAAAAATCTTTTTTAACTGAGTTTCTGCCCCCTCTGTTGGTTTTTAATATGAAAACAAACCATTCAAATGATCAGGAAACACATTATAATTTTATTTAAATGCTTTGATAACTTCTATTCTATGATTTTATTGGATATGTTGTTTTCATCTTATTTCCACATATTTTTGTCTTTTTGAGCGACATTTCTTTTAATATTTGACTTTTACCGTCATCATTTATGTGTCTGGTGTTTACAGACAGTCCTCACAGGTGAAGTGTGATTGGTCGATCACGAAGCACCAACATGGCTCTGATTGGCTGATGGTGTGTGTGCATTGTGGTTGTGAGTGTCTGCAGGTGCAGAGAGGGACGGGGAATCGTATTGATTACACAAAGTCAGACGAGCGTCTCGCTAAGAAGACGTTAATCACAAGATGTTCAATCCAGACGATGTTCTGTCTCTCGCGGAAACGTAAACACAACGAGATCTGACCCATCGGCGAGCTCGACCTCCGTCTCAACGTGGACGTTATGGAAGTCATCAATCACGTAATCAATCACGTAATCAATCACGTAATCAATCACGCCGGGCCGGGTCGACGACAAGCTGACGGCGCTTCAGTCGTCACTCCAACGCCATGGCGGCCATATTGGCAAAGTATTGAGCCATACATGTGCGCTCCTCAACCCGTCTGGGAGGAACCGGATGTGTTGAGAGAAAGAAGAAAGGAGGAGAAGGAGGGATGTAAAGAAGTTCCTGTGAGTGTTGTGACTCTGTGTTTGAGGAGGAGGAGGAGGAGGGATGTAGATAAGAACCCATTGACCCGTTGACCCGTTGACCCGTTGTTCGATCTGTTTCCTCCGTCACAGACGCTTTGTGCTGAAGCTGTTATCGTGTCATCGATGCAGCTCCTCCTCCTCTTCCTCCTCCTCCTCCTCCTCCTGAAAGGCTCTGATTGGTCTGTTGACAGTGAGTCAGATTATTTCGGGTCATTTTATTTACATCTATTATTATTTTATAAGTCATAAGAGTTATATTTTATTTGGATAAAATAGAAAAAAATGTCCATTTCCATTGAGTAACGATTGTTTGTGTTTTGAGTTAATACTTTAAAACTGTTTGAATAAACTTTATGTCCACGTATATCTGACGGCTGGATGAGATGAAAACATGACATCATGAAAACATGACATCATCATCATAGAGTTCAGTCCTCCAACTCAAGAGACGCTGCTACGATGTCGATGAAGATCTACTTCTGTGTATCTATTTGCGATTCTGTATTATTTTATCTGGACCGTGAGTCTGAAATATGAGATTGATTGATTGATTAATTGATTGATTGATTGATTGTTTGTTTCAGAGTCTATTTGTGAAAGAAGAAAAAAACTAACTTTATTTCTATATAGAAAAAATAAATTTCAATGGAGATTAAACTGTACCTTTGGAAGAGGAAATGAAGACGAGGGACACGAGGCTCTATACATAATTCTCACAGCAGTTTCTCTCTGTCTGAGACACGTTTACATTCAGTTGTCCTCCTGAGAATCAGCTCAGAACTCAGAACTCAGAACTCTTAAGAGGGTCAGCCAGAGTCGACAGCTCGGTCCAGAAGTGTCTGAACAGACCCGAGTCCATTGAGAGCTCGACAGACACACAGATCGTCCTCGGTGGAACACGTGGTGATATTCGGCTCTGCAGGTGAAGAAGATGAATCGTCTCCACACAGGTGGACGTCGGCTCTTTTGCACTCGTCAGGGGTTTATTTTATTTCTTGTAATCGTGGATTTGAGCGAACACCTGGAGGTGAGGAGGAGTCTCATCGTCTCTGGAAGGAGAACTCTTCCTCTCACAGACGAGCGTTAGAGAAGGACAGAAAGAGGAAGACGAGGGTCTGCACTGTGTCTGGAAGCAGCTGTTGGGCCGCGATAGCAGAGACAATGAGGAACATCATCTGATGAGCTCATTGTTCAGGAGACAGCTCAAACATGGACTTTATGTTTATTTATAAATTTTTAAAAACAGCTCAAACATGGACTTTATGTTTTCTTGTTTGTTTTTTAAAGCAGCTAAAACGTGCCATTTATATTTACATTTAAGTTACTTATTTTTACAAGAAACATTTAAAATTCAAGTTTTGTTCAAATAAAAAAAGAACAAAAAACAAAGAAAATAAAAAACAGTAGAAGTAGACAAGTTCAGACCGAGTTTATGGATTTAGTGGAATATTTCCAAAGGGAAAAAAGGAAGATGGGGAATTATTTCATGACATAAAATAAAAAGTTTCCCTTCAGCGTAGTGACAAGACGTCCTGCACGTTCAGAGACTTTGTCCCCATATTGTTATATTATTAAAGCTCATTAAGAAAAAGGGAGACAACGTGTTCTCTGGGGTCAGAGGTCATGACCCCTGGTTATTGCCTCCCGGCCACAGAGCCCCGCAATTAAGCCGAGAAGATGAAGACGGAACGGAGCGCCGGGAGCTTATGAAAATATGAAGATATGGAAATATGGAAATATGAAGATATGGAAATATGAAAATATGAAGACATGGAAACATGGAAATGCTCCAGATAAACCGTCTTCCATGATAATTAAGATATTTACTCCAGGGTTTGAAGGATACCTTGATACCGTGAACGTCCCCATCAGAGAAGGTCTTTAGTGTGTGTGTGTGTGTGTGTGTGCTCCATGAAGCTGGATGAAGCTTGTCATTGAGAAGAAGCAGAAACAAGGACCAGAAGAACTAAACCACCAGCCTGATGCTCGCCTGCAGCATCCTACACCACTGTACACAAACACACACACACACACACACACAGACGCCATTGATTAGAAGGGCTCAAGTGGCCAGCCTGCGAGTCCATCAGCGCTCGGGGACCGGTAATCAATCCTCTAATGCCGTTGTGGGCTGCGGCGCTGATCTGGTCCTGTCGGTGTGGATGCAGTCCAGTGATCACATGTGAACCCAGATGGCCGCGCTGAACGCAGCGCTGCCATCAACATGAGCCAAACCAACGAAACGCTGTCGTCTAATGGCAATATGATGAGCTCTCCCGAGGCTTGGACTTCCTGATTACCTGGCTGTGGTACTGGACCCGGTTCAGTGGATGAATCTGATCAGCATAGCAGCAGACACCGGGCCCCGAGGCCCCCTTATCTCCACCGGCAGGCCGGCAGGGCTTTATGGGCAATGATGTCCTCCGATTAATCCGATTTGTGTGTGTGTGTGGGGGGGGGGGCTCGACTTCCTTTCTACTCGCAGTCAGATGGAATTACGTCGCCGGGCGAAGACGACGTCTCTCACCGTTCAGCTTCGGACGGAAAACTGACCGACTGTAACTCTGAATAAAGTCTGAAACACCTTCATGAACAAGATGTGTAACACCCGGTTCCGTGTCTCCTATGTTCCATGTCTCCTGTGTCTTCTCTCTCGTTTAATTCCCTGCACCTGCCCTCAGCCACTCTTGTCTCGTTAGTCTGATGTCGTACACCTGTTTCCCCCCCTATATATTGTGTCAGTCGTTCCCTTGTCTGCTGTCCGATTGTCGTCTCTTGTTCCGTGTCCTTTTCCCGTCGTCCTGTCTGTGTTCCTGATCCTGCCTGCTTCGATCCTGCTTGCCTGCCTGCCCTGGCCGATCCGACCCTGCCTGCCCTGACCGATGATCCTCTGCCTGCCCCTTTTGGACCTTGTTTATTTTGCAACTGTTTTGCCTCATTAAAGAGTGCTTCTTGTTATTTATATTTCGTCCAGCTTGTCTCTCTGCGCCTGAGCCTCACCCCGTTACACTCCCCGTGACAAGATGATGACCGAACAGATGGAGCAGCAATGAACCCCGAAACACGTCTTATACATGATCAGAACTTTGAGTTTTGATGTGCTTATAATATTTATGACCTTTAGTGCCATTTATATTGAGTAGTTCGATAACGCGGAATCGCTCATTTAACTCCAGTGAAGGAACCGCAGATTTCCACCATTGACTATCATTATTATTATTATTACCATTATCATTGTTATTATTATCATCGTTATTGTTGTTATTATCATTATTGTCTTTATCAATTTTTCAAATACATCAAATATTATTTGATATGTTACCAAACGGGTAAACGACACTCATCATCTATCCGGATTATGCAAAGTAAAAACTGCTGAGGAAAATGCAACATTTTCAAAATAATATCTTTTACTGAAGACTTTGTATTGTTGTCGTGACCTTTGACCTTCGTTCCTTTGTCCCAGGGCTCAGGGCTATGAAGTAAACACACATTGTCCAGAGTTCAACACTTACTGTGGTGTGTGTGCGTCCTGCAGCCGGTTCCCCAGCTCATTTTCAAAATAAAAGCTTTTACTGAAGACTTTGTATGGAACTAACAAACATACATAAATAAATATTGTGTGTGTTGTTCATCTCAACAGGATAACACAACATCAGAATGTTGCTTTGAGAGACCTGTCAATCAAAGTGAGAGCCAGAGCAGCTCCAGATGCTGTGCTCTAACTTATGGCGGTGATTTTGACCTTCGTGACCTTTGACCTTAGTTCATTTGCCGTGGGGGTTTTACACTTACTTTGGCGTCTGTGGGTCCTCCAGCCGGTTCCCCAGCTGGAACTCGTGGGACTTGCTGCGGTGCAGCGTGGTGAAGCCCGGCAGCAGGTGGATGAGCTTGCGGCTGGGCGGCGGCGGCGTGCCGGGGGCCTTCCCTCTGTTCCTTCGCCTCATGGGCGGCGTGCCGGGCGGCGTCATGGTGTTCACCACCAGGGGGGTCCGAGGAGCCGTGTGGCCGTAGTGTCTCTGGCGGGGCGACGGGGGCAGGGAGCGGTGGCCGAAGTCCAGGGGGGGGAAGAGGGCCGGGGCGTCGACCGTCAGCCGGTCGGCGTACAGAGGGGGGGCCGGGGCCCCGGGGCTGTGGCACGTGTGCTGCTGGTACTTGGACTGCACGATGGGGCTCTGGGACAGCTGGTACCGGATCCACTGGCTGGCCTCCGGCTGGCACACCGGGGTGTTCTCCTTGCCCGACTCGGAGGTGGGCCACTGGATGGACCAGTCCTGCAGCTTGGCCTGGCTCCCTGGTGGAGAGAGGGATAATTACACACACGCACCGATAGCAGTGGAAGTGAACAGCTGTGTCCCTCTCGAAGGATTACAGGTTATGTTTGAGTATCTGGAGACTTGTGTGTAAAACACACACCACTCAGGGTCCAGAGGACCAGAACTATCTGGAGCTCTGAGTTCTGCTCGCTGTCCTCATCCTACACACCTCGTTGGGTGGGGGATTATCTATTTACTTTATTTAATTAATTAATATTATTGTATCTACTGGTGCTCTGGATGCTCTGCATGTTCTTTGCATTGGGAAAATAAAATATTTGGAAAATAAAATATATATATACACTACCGTTCAAAAGTTTGGGGTCACTTAGAAATGTCTTTATTTTTCAAAGAAAAGCACTGTTTTTTCAATAAAGATAACATTAATCAAAAATACACTCTATACATTGTTAATGTGGTAAATTAATATTTAAGGTGGAAGTGTCTGGTTTCTAATGAAATATCTCCATAGGTGTATAGAGGCCCATTTCCATCAACTATCACTCCAGTGTTCTAATGGTACATTGTGTTTGCTAATCGCCTTAGAAGACCAATATCTGATTAGAAAACCCTTGTGAAATTATGTTAGCACAGCTGAAAACAGTTATGCTGGTGATATAAGCTATACAACTGGCCTTCCTTTGAGCTTGAAGTTTGAAGAACAAAATTAATACTTCAAATATTAATCATTATTTCTAACCTTGTCAATGTCTTGACTATATTTTCTATTCAATTTTCAATTCATTTGATAAATAAAAGTGAGTTTTCATGGAAGACACGAAATTGTCTGGATGACCCCAAACTTTTGAACGGTAGTGTATATATATATTTTTTAATACAGCAATAAATATACTCAACTTCCTTGCTTATCTGTAATTAAGAATTAAGTTTCGTACTTTACCTCCGTTGCTGTGCAGCTTGTCCTCCTCCAGTTGTTCTTCAGGAAAGAGACAAAAGATAAAATAAAGAATGAGTTTATTGAGCCGTCAGAGACACATGCTAAGCTAGTCTGCAGCTTCTCGTTGTTTCCAGCTGCAGTGGTGTGTGTGTGTAGGTGTGTGTGTGTGTGTGTCCACGAGGCTGCAAACACAACACGGTGCTGCAGCCTCTCAGACCTCTGGGACACGTTCACCTCACAAGCTTAATAAAACTGTTAACAATAACTCTTAATAATCCTTAGTCTTATATAGCGCTTCTCTAAGTACCCAAAGTCGCTTACAGAGTCCAGAGTCCAGTAGTCATACACACAGTCATCCCGGTGGTGGTAAGCTACATCAGTAGCCACAGCTGCCCTGGGGCAGACTGACGGAAGCGTGGCAGCCAATCAGCGCCTACGGCCCCTCCCCCACCACCATCATTCATTCACATCCATACGAACCGGGGTGAGGCTGCGGTGCATGTCTTTATGATGGTGGGGGAAACCTGATTACCCGGAAGAAACCCACGAGGCACGAGGAGAACATGCAAACTCCACATAGAAAGGACCTGGAACGACCGGGACGACCGGGATTCGAACCCAGGGCCTTCTTGCTGTGAGGCCACAGTGCTAACCACTGAGCCACCGACCTGCGAGTCACATGTTTAATGCAGATTTCAAGTCATTATTTCCACTTTTCTTCCCCTGTGACGTCTCTGAGCGCCACGGACTGAAAACACATCAACACCACAGACATCAAACGAAGCGGAGAACACATCTCCCATAGAGCTCCCGGTGGAGTCGCTAAACTTGATAAATAAAAAACATTATAAATAAATGTTTAAAAAGCCAGCGGCCTTTTCTTCTCTAATATATAATATAATGTGGTGAAGAGGCCTCGAGGAGCGATGACGAAGACGCACGAGGGACGTCAAATGCAGGGTTTCAACGGTCTCTGTTTAAAATAAAATTCTTATTAAAATCCCCCCAAAAAAGATTTTCCTACCCTAAAGGTTACGTTAGCGCTCCTGAACCTTAGCGCTCCTAAAAGTGACGTCACATGTTTCTGATGTTGTGTTTCATGAATATAATATCTACGTGTGAGGACTGTGCACATCAACTTCTGAGGCCACTTTAATTCTTCTTGAGTTATAATATAAACACATAAACATTCATCTTAAAGATGAGTTTCATGCAGAATGGAACAGAAGCTACAGAAAACACTTTATAGAGTTACTTTAAGATAAAGAACATCTATAGATCAACAACAGGTCAAAGTGATTATTCACAGTGATGAATATCACCGTTCTGCAGCAATATCGCTGCCCAATTGAATTCTGGGAACTATCATAAGGAAATAATTCGGAGCATGAAAAAAAGTTGACATTTTTAATGTTTAAGAAGAAAGACGTGTGAATGTCAACCGATATTACAACATGAATTTGTGTGTGAATAAATTGATAAAAAATCATTAATTATTGTAAGTCGCTTTGGATAAAAGCGTCTGCTAAATGACATGTAATGTAATGTAATGGGAAGTAATCAGTTTAAAGTTGGTGAAACGAAGGAGACGGACGACTCGTCTTTACCCGTCGGCGTCGCTGAATCCTCAGACCAATCAGCTGCTGACTTAAGAGATGATCTTCCTGCCGTTGGTAATCACATTCCTGCCACTCTTTAAAACAGAAAGGCTCTGTGGTGAGATGTGTCTGTGCAGAATAACCTCAGTAATGATCAATTCATCTGGTCTCCTAGCAACAGCTCCAGTGAAAGAGCAAAAAGACGTTTCAGGAGATCCTGAAACTTAATGTGTCTATGAGAGAAAGTTCAGAATTACTTTCATGCACAGCTTCTTTTTTTTAATATGTGTATATATATATATATATATATATATATATATATATATATATATATATATATAATATCCATGAGACTTCACTACTGCATATACAGGACTGTCTCAGAAAATTAGAATATTGTGATAAAGTTCTTTATTTTCTGTAATGCAATTAAAAAAACAAAAATGTCATGCATTCTGGATTCATTACAAATCAACTGAAATATTGCAAGCCTTTTATTCTTTTAATATTGCTGATTATGGCTTACAGCTTAAGAAAACTCTAAAATCCTATCTCATAAAATTTTAATATTTCCTCAGACCAAGTAAAAAAAAAGATTTATAACAGCTGAGTGTTTGTCAAGGCTCAGGAAACCCTTGCAGGTGTTTCGAGTTAATTAGACAATTCAAGTGATTTGTTTAATACCCTACTAGTATACTTTTTCATGATATTCTAATATTTAGAAATAGGATATTTGAGTTTTCTTAAGCTGTAAGCCATAATCAGCAATATTAAAAGAATAAAAGGCTTGCAATATTTCAGTTGATTTGTAATGAATCCAGAATGCATGACATTTTTGTTTTTTGAATTGCATTACAGAAAATAAAGAACTTCATCACAATATTCTAATTTTCTGAGACAGTCCTGTATATATATATATATATATATATATATATATATATTCATCTGTTCTCCTAGCAACAGCTCTATTTGTAGAAGGTTCTTTGAGGAACCTTTATAGGTTCTTTGAAGAACTCTTGATCAACCAATGAGCAACCAGTGATCAACGGCCCTGCGTGTCACGGGGACCTCGGCAGTCTCTGAGTCTCTTTAAATAAACCTCTGGACTCTTTTAAGTTGTTTATTTGAAGAGGGTCTTGCAGGCTGATCGATGGGACTCAACGCTAGACTCTGCTCATTGGGTAGCACCCAGGGGTGTTCAGGCTGATGATGTTCTCCCCTGATGCAGCTACTCTCTTCTTCTCGACGTGTCCGCCACATTTCTTCTTCACCTCCCGTCGTCACTCACTCTCTCACGCCATCATTCTCTCTCATGATATTCTGAGTCCTTCCCCCAAATGCCTTCTTCACTTTCCTCTCCCTCTCTCACACACACACACATATACACACACACACACACACACACACACTGGCTGAAAGAACCTCTCAGCGCTCCGTGTGGCCGTGGTGCGTTCACTGCCCCTCGTGCAGAGAAACCCATTAGTGGCTCTTTGTGGACAGACCTCTGGCTTTATTAAGAGAGAGAGAAAGAGAAGCCAGAGAGAGAGAGAGAAAGAGAGAGAGAGAGAGAGAGAAGCCAGAGAGAGAAAGAGAGAGAGGGAACGATAAACAATACACGTAAGGACGGGAGAAGGGAAGATGAGAAGAGGAGAAGAGGAGAGGAACCAAATGAAACACAGAAACACAAAAGAAGCTTTAAATACATCTCATGACCTTTTATTTTCATTTTGGTCATGTGGCACCAGGTACATAAGGGGAGAGAGAGAGAGAGCGCAGGGGAGAGAGGAGATGAAGAAAGGCTGAGAAGAGGGAGGGAGAGGGGGAGATAGAGAGAGAGGAAGAGAGGGAGAGAGGGAGAGAGAGAGGAAAGAAAGAGTGAGAGGGAGAAAGATGAAGAGATGCAGAGGAAGAGAGGGCGAGAGGGAGAGAGAGAGGAAAGAAAGAGTGAGAGGGAGAGAGATGAAGAGATGCAGAGGAAGAGAGGGCGAGAGGGAGAGAGAGAGGAAAGAAAGAGTGAGAGGGAGAGAGATGAAGAGATGCAGAGGGAGAGAGAGCAGGGTAGAGGGAAGTGAGGGAGGCATGTGGGGGGGAAGAAGGATGCATAATTAGAGAAAGAGGGTGTGAAATAGTCAGACGGAGGTGAAGAAGAAACGTGGTGGCACATTTCTATTAAAAGAAGTTTTGGGGTTGGGATGTGACTCCGCCCCTTTTCCTTCAACCCGTTGACCCATTCAGAGAGACAGATCATACTCATCATCAGTATCAACACAGCTCAGAATCATGTGAGCGTCTTCAACCAATCAGCAAGCAGTTCATCAGTTTTTTTGGGGGGGGGAGCCCGACACATCCTGGTGAGACCTTCATCGCTTTAACGACAACAGCTCCCCTGGAGGAAAACCGGAGTATGACATGTAAGAGACACTTCAGGGTCAGGACCACGGACAGCGCCTGAGGGGGGGGGGGCTACCCTGTTCCATCCATAGGTCAGTTAACAGCTCCAGAAAGGTAATCGACCCCCCCCCCCCCCCCCTCGGAAGAGGAGCGTCTGCAGAGCCTCGAGAACCCCCGTTGGCTGGAGGCCTGAATCCTTCAACGCATTCAAATAATATATTTAAAAAATGCGTTGAGAAAACAGCCGAGTGAATGAACCTCATATAACACTTTAATAAATACAGTTGCGTTCAGGGCACGTCGAAGAAAAACTACTCATTGAGTTAATCTGGTTGATTATTCAGCAGAGCTTTGTGTGTTTGTGTGTGTGTGTGTGTGTGTGGGTGTGTGTGTGTGTGTGTGTGTGTGTGTGTGTGTGTGTGTGTGTGTGTGTGTGTGTGTGTGTGTGTGTGTGTGTGGGAGGAGAGGAGAAACAGATATGTTATCAACGGGTTTACTAAAGGTTGTTACCAAACTTCGACAGAGCCCAGTGGTGGGAGTGTTCTACTGCCCCCTACTGGTTCATTTGTGTCATTGCAACAAAAAAGCCCCCGGCTGAAAACACTGTGCGGGTCTGGAGCGCCACCTGGTGGGCAACCATAAAACAGCAGTGCTCCACACTGTCTTGTTAAAGCCACAAAATATCACAAAAATACATGAATGAATTATTATGAACATAAGAGTGTAAAAGAGGAACAAAGACGGAAAGGAAACGAGTCACATGACGAGAACACCACCATGATGTGCACACAGTGGTCCACTAGTCACAGGGGTAGAGGTTCAATCCCCAGCTGCTAACCACCACATACCAAAGTGTCTTTGAGCAAGGCACTGAACCCTAAATGGTCACGTCAGCAGCATGCATGTGTCTGTGTGTGTGTGTGTCTGTGTGTGTGTGTGTGTGTGTGTGTGTCTGTGCGTGTGTGTGTGTGTGTCTGTGTGTGTGTGTGTGTGTGTGTGTCTGTGTGTGTCTGTGTGTGTGTGTGTGTGGTCCCTGGTCATTAACCGTCATGTAAACGATCAGTAACAAAATAAATATCTTTACATTGGAACTCAACGTGTGCATATTAACAAGATGAGAGAGAGAGGGAGAGAGGGAGGGGAAGGGAGAGAGAGGGAGGGGAAGGGAGAGAGAAGGAGGGGAAGGGAGAGAGAGGGAGAGAGATGAAGAGGGAGAGAGAGAGAGGGCGAGCTAGAGAGAGATGGAGAGGGAGGGAGAGAAAGAGAGAGAGGGAGAGGGGGAGGGAGAGAGAGGGAGAGAGATGGAGGGGAAGGGAGAGAAAGGGAGAGAGATGGAGAGGGACGGAGAGAGAGGGAGAGAGATGGAAAGGGAGAGAGAGAGAGGGCGAGCTAGAGAAAGAGGGAGATAGGCAGAAAAAGAGGGAGAGGGAGAGAGAGGAAGAGAGGGCGAGAGAGATGGAGAGGGAGAGAGAGAGAAAGAGAGGGAGAGGGCAAGACAGAGAGAAAAGAAGAGGGGGGGAGAGGGAGAGAGGGGGGCTCAACGTGTGCATGTTGACGTGCAGTGTGAAATCCTCTTCATGTCATAGAGAAGCAGGGTGAGGGTTAATCTCCTTTAACAGCATGCGGTATAGGAACAACAACGCCGCTGCTTTGTTTCTGATAGAAAAATCTTTCATCAACAGATTGTTGAGAAGAAAGAGAAGAAAGAGTATAAAGAGCAAAAAGAGAATAAAGAGAATAAAAAACATAACGAGCAGCGCTTAACCTCTGTGGCTGAACATGAGAAGACAACAGCGCCACCTACAGACACACCCACAGCACTGGGCGTCCTGTGGATTTAATGTATCTCCACTCAGACGGTCTAATTGTCAAACAGGTGGAAGTGTTTTTTATTTATTTTAAAATGCTGAGGCAAAGTTTAATGACTCAGATCAGACATGTGGTGTTAAATCCCATAAATAAATATAATATGCATCGAACTACAGCCCGTAAACAAAGAGGAATATACGAAATGTTTTAATGAGGGTCACAGGTCACTAATACATGTGGTTCTTTGTGTCATGATGAAACAATCAACTGCAACAATTACACATAGTTAAATATGTATAAATGTATAAGAGTCCTAACAAAGCTTTCATTTAATATCTGCATGACACAAACACAATCTGAACTCTGTATTACTTGTATAACCTTGTATAATATATACTAAATTTATGATATGATAGTTTATGAACGCCTAATGATCCGATCATGCATAAGTTAACGGACATTAAATATCATTGATTTTATGCACCCTACATATTGCTGTTGAACCTGGTCTTGATACCTAACACATATTATTATTAATAATAATAATAATAATAATAAAACTCTCCTGTTCTATTTCGAATCATAAATCTCGGTATCAAAAACAAAACAAAATTCTGAATTCATTGCGATGATGTAATCTCTCACATCGTGTGTACCGGCGGCCTCGTGGAGAGCAGGGTGATGAGGTCATCGTTTGATGAGGTCATTGTTTGTTGTTGTCATGGATACAACGGGATGTGTAGTAAACAAGCGTCACAACAAAGTGTGTCAGTTTTGGCTCGTTAACTATGAGTGGTACATATGTTTATAAGTCTTTTCAGATTGATTTCAGACTTTTTAAAGTTTAAAGATATTGAGAAGTAATGAGAAATAACTCATAAGCTGTGGTGTTTGTAAATCAGAGCCAGAGGACCAACAATAAGTTAACGCACCTGTTGCGAAAAAACATTTTTAAGAATTTACTTTAGATTTTTATGTTGCTATCAATTGCAAAACCGATAACTCCACTTTTAAGAAGCAATTTAATAACGTCTGTAGTTTGAGTACAGCTGGAGATCTGTCATCAGCTCTCTACTTTAGAATATATGTAATAAGATACCCCCAATAAAAAAATATTTTACAAAAATAAGAGCCCTTCAGACTGTTTCCCTGAGTCCTTGTTTCTTTTTAATAATCTCGTAACAATAAATTAATGACAATCAATGGCAGCATCAAGCCTGGAAATAAAGGGTCAAAATTGAATTTAAATATGATATGATTTTTTATTTTAGGGATAATTGTAGATTTTTTTTTTTTTTTTACATGACTGCTGGTATTTTCTTTTGTACCCAACAAAGAAATTACTTCATAACTTAATCCACTTCCTTTTAATCACTTAAAAACCCGAACAAAAAGCATTTTAAAACATCGTATATAAATAATGTTTATGTTGGCATTGATATTAAGCTAAATACACGGTTATTTGAAAAAAACTACATTTTAAATGAATAAGCAATGTGCTTTTACACATAGTGGTGGTAAAACTCGTATTTTTCTTTAAGTTGATTTAAAAGCAGGCATTTCTGTGGACTCCTCTGTTTTGGGTGGACATTTTAAATGAAGAAGGAATGAGCTTCTACAATCGTATAAAGATATTTATAAGCAGGCATCTCCATGGACCTCTCTCGTGTATTTTGGGAGGACCCTTACCGAGCCGGTGGGCGTTCCTGAGGCAGGACAGGGAGGCGTTGAGGCGCGCGCTCTCCTCCTCGTTGGCGCCAAACTTGTGCAGCAGCTCGCGCACCTGCTCCTCGCTCTGCTCCAGCAGCCCCTCCAGGGTTAGCTGGCCCGGGCTCATTTCCTGCGCAGGCGCAACAGAGCACACGGTACTTACACCACGCGACCACGAGGAACATTAGGGTGCACAGTGAGGTGCATGGTGGGGGATGGAGAGATGCATTGTGGGGGATGGTGTGGAGAACGCTGACAAAAAGATACACATTCTCTACACACAACACACACACACTCTCTACACTATACACACAACACACACACACTCTACACACTCTCTACACACTACACACAACACACTCTACACATAAACTCTAAACACAGAACACACACACTCTACACACAACACACACTCTCTACACACAACACACACTCTCTACACACTACACACAACACACACTCTACACACAACACACTGCACAACATGCAAACTCTACACACACAACACACACACACTCTATAAACACACAAACTCTCTACACACAACATACTCTCTATACACAACACACACTCTCTATACACAACACACTATACACAACGCACACTCTATAAACACAACACACACTCTCTCGACAAACAGCACATACACAGACACACACTCTCAATACACTACACACAACACACACGCTCTCTACACACAACACGCACTCTACACACAACACACACTACACACAACACACACTCTACACACAACACACACTCTCTACACACAACACACCCTCTCTCTCTACAAAAAACACATACACAGACTCACACTCTCAACACACAACACACACTCTCTCAACACACAACACACTCTCTCTACAAACAACACATACACAACACACACTCTACACGCATACTCTCTACACACAACACACACTCTCTACACACAACATGCACACTCTACACACACAACACACACACTCTCTATAAACACACAACACACACATTATCTCTACACACAACACACACTATATCTACATAACACACACTCTATACACAAGACACTCTCTCTACACACACAACACACCCGCTCTCTCTCTCTCTACAAACAGATACACAGACACACACTCTCTCAACACACAACACACTCTCTCTACATACAACAAACACACTCTCTACACACAACACACACACTCTTTACACACACACTTTTTGAGAGCATACACTCTTGTGGATAAAGGTGAATCATTTTCTTGAAGCCTCTCGTGGCCATGAGAGGAAGTGCAGTTAAACTCTTCTAGAGTTCTTACTGCTGAGACAATAACAGACGACATGATGAAGAGATAAAAGTCCTCAGTCATGTGATTTGCATGTTTTCCTAAATAAACCACCAGCTTTAGAATATTCTAAACGGAGAAAAAACATATCACACATGTAGCATTTACTCCTTAATGATCACTTTGTAGCAAATAATGTGAAAAGTGAAACATTAAAATGAAGGACAGTGGATGTTTGATTATGAACATGATGTGAATGTGTGGCCTTCAAAGTCATGAGATGTTTCTGATTATAAAGACACCAGGGTTTATAGTTGGAGCTGCTCATCTTACATCCTCACAGTGTATTATGGGATGTGTCGTACCTGCGTGACCTCCTTCCTCAGGTTCACGATGCGGAACCAGTGTCCGAGGCGAGGGAAATCCTGTAGCTCCTCGCTGCGCTCCTCTAAGGCCACTTTGCACTTACAGGACAGCTGGCGGCTGAAGTACTTCACCAACTTCCCCTGAGAGCACAGGGGGTAAACACACACTTATTACACCTTAATACACCTGTATTATACCTTGATACTACTGTATACCTTTATTACACCTTTTTTACAGCTTTAATACACTTTATTACACTTTTTACACCTTATTACACTTTATTATACCTGAAATAGATGTTATTTAATGCTGATGAATCCTTTTCTCCCTTTGTCACCTTTCCACATGAAATTATTGGTAATTTATATTAGTTTTTACTGTATAACTAGTTGGATATAAGTATATATATGTATATATATATATATATATACACAACACACCCACTTGCTAAACACAACACACAGACACTCGCTAAACACACACAACACACACACACACACGGGGTGAAGAGGTCACGTGGCGTGGGGTGAAGGTCATGTGGGGTGAAGAGGTCACATGGCGTGGGGTGAAGGCGTCACATGGCGTGAAGAGGTCGCATGGGTTGAAGAGGTCACATGGGGTGAAGAGGTCACATGGCGTGGGGTGAAGAGGTCACATGGCGTGGGGTGAAGAGGTCACATGGGGTGAAGAGGTCACGTGGCGTGAAGAGGTCACATGTTTCTCTTTACACAGATAACATGGCGAGCAGCTGTTGGCGAAGGAAAGATTACAAGTGACCTGTATGCTCAAAGCGTTGCCATGGTGACCAACGTGAAATCAGCACGCAACGTTTATTTTCTTTTTTCTCTTCATATATGCATTACCCAAATAATCACGATTAGTGCTGCTTGGGTGTGTTGTGTGAGAGTTTGAGTGTAGCCAGTGCGTGTGAGTGTGTGTGTGTCTCTCTCTCTCGTCCCTCTCTCTCCCTCTCACCCTCTCTCATCCCTCTCTCTCTCCCTCTCTAGTCTCTCTCTCTTTCTCCCTCTCTCGTCCCTCTCTCTCTCTCTCATTATGATGTAATATATTGGCACATATACATCAGAGGGACAATGCACAATAATATCCAACTCACTTATTTTAAATACATTTTTGGAAACAAGGCCGCTGAACGTTTTAACCTAGAGAGCCTCATGTCTTCTTCTTCAATGTGGACTCATTCATGAATCACCAGACACGTGATGAATGACATCATCACCAACGTGTCTTGACGAATGACATCATCACCAACGTGTCTTGACGAATGACATCATCACCAACGTGTCTTGATGAATGACATCATCACCAACGTGTCTTGATGAATGACATCATCACCAACGTGTCTTGATGAATGACATCATCACCAACGTGTCTTGATGAATGACATCACTAACGTGCTCAGTGAACTAACCTCAGCTGCTGTACTTAAGTACACTTGTTCAGGACTTGTACTTTTCAGTATTTCCTTTTATGTATGATTTATATTATACTGCTACTCCACTACATTTAAGGGAGAACACTTTTCTCTCCTCTAAATTCTTTTGACAGTTTTTAAATTACTATTATATTCTTTTGTTGTAGATTAAACTACCACATTGTGAGCAGCATGTCGCTCCACCTCATTCTGCACTAATGTTACTGCACATTAATGTAATAACATAATGTGATCATCTGACGCCCACAACAACCTTTTTATTTAATTATGAGTACTTCCACTTTTGACAATGTGGTTTATGTTGCAGATAATACTATAATACATTGTATTTCAACACTTTTACTTTTAATAAACTATTTCTTCACTTGAGAAGAATTGTGAAGACTTTTTTTGATTTGTTTAAATGAATAAACATTCCCGTTCATTTTTAAACCTTACCATTTTGACTCTTTTTACTCCTCCCTTGCACTGCCCCACCCTAGCCGGCACTAGGGACAGCCTGTGACGTGACAACTGTGTATATGTTGCTCACTCAAAACGTGTTGATCGTCTTTGTCAAAACAACACTATACTTTTTTGTTATTTTGCCTATGTTGTTATTTGTATTCTTTACTATTGTAATCTGATTGACACATGCACAACAAATAAAAATACTTATTCTTTGATTCCTGTATATCATATCGTGAATTATCAAAGTATATATATAAAAAAACATCCAACACTGTCAACATGTAAAAAAATTATATTGCCAATGTTTTGAATAATAAGATAGCTGCAAAAACTACGTCAGATATGATTTTACATCTTTTCAATGACAATGAAGCATGAATGATTGTAATCTGTCAAGCAGAATTCACAGACATTTTAAAGCAAAAAGCATCCTGTCTGATGGAGGAGCGTCCGGCCCGCAGTGGGTGAGTGGCGCTTGAAGACTTCAGGGTGATGCATTGCGATGGTTCCAACACACACGCCTACCAGGGGACCGGCGCTGGCCCACATCATCCCGAATAGAAACCAGTGGAGGAGGGACCCGCCAGTCACCTCTGAATGCAGAAAACCCTCCAGCAGCTGCCCACCAGCGCTCTGACCAATCAGGTGGCTGCTCATCAACACCTACAGAGGAGCACGCTCACCCTCATGGCTGAATGTGCTGACTTGTTACTGACCGTGTTTACATGCATTAGAATAACTGGAATAACTCAATCCGATCCGGTTGATAATTCGACTATCGCGGCATGTAACGGTGAATTGGATTAGGAACTGGACTTTGCGTCTTTGCGCATGCTTGAGATCCCGTCGCCCTCCTCCCCCCTCCCTCCCATGTCGTGACCCGGAAGTCGAAAGAGACGATAAGTTGTCACTGCCGGGAGCCTGGCCGGCAGAAAACAAACAAACAACGCTATGGAGAACACAAGAGCCACCACACATCTCTGGACCGAAGAGCAGACAGAATTTATGCTTAATGTATTGAAGGAGTTGAACATACTAAAGTTCATGGTTCTTTCTCGAAATGTTGATGTTGTTGTTGTTAGTTGTTGTTGGTGGTGGTGAAGAGGTCAAGCGGAAATGGCTGTATCACCACGAGTTGTAATGAAAACAGCGCCACCTATCGTATCGGATATGACATGCTTTCAAAGGCCAATGATTCGAATTACTCACTGCCATGTATATTGGGATAACAGCTGATCCCCCAAAAGATAGCATAGTCCGACTAAAGCAAGATTCGAATTATACCATCATGTAAACGCACTGAGTGTGGACAACATGTTGTCTCTAAAGAGGCACGAACCCCCCGGCCTTCAGACTAAATGTACCTCTAAGATACGTATAACCTCCAAGAGGAGGCTCAAAATAACCTCAAACATGAAACGACTACAAAGAGATGCAAGACAACTACAAAGATACTCAAAACAACTACAGAGACACAAAGAGATGCAAAACCACTACAAAGACACACAAAGAGATGCTAAACAACTACAAAGAGACACAAAACAACTACAAAGAGATGCAAAACCACTACAAAGAGACACAGAGATGCTAAACAACTACCAAGAGATGCAAAGAGATGCGAAACAACTACAAAGACTCAAAATAACTACAAAGAGACAAAACAACTACAAAGAGATTCAAAGAGACACAAAACATGCAACTCTGATTTACCACTGTTCACCCGACACTAAAACGCCTCTAAACCTAAACAGAGGTTGAGCTGGAGCTCTGATACCAGAGAGGTGGACTGATGGTAACAAGCTTATTAATGTGAAGTATCTCCTCTGGGAGGAGGAAGCAGTCGCCAAGACAAGCTCACATGTCATTAGGATCGTGTAGAAATGTACTACAGTAGGTAAGAGAACAACAACAATGGGAGTTTATAATCTTTACAGTGTGTATACTTGAAATGTATTGTTGGAAAGAAAGTTATGTTTACACTGAGCACTTAAGGAGCCTGGCTCACTGAGAACCATGTGGCCAGAAGCATTCTTGGTAATGAGCTTAATGACCCTGATCCACGAGAGGCATCGCAGTCCTGAAACTCCACTCAGAGCAAACTGGAAGCCAAACTTTAACTGAACATGCTGGGGGTGCATACGCTGCGAGGGCTAGCAGGCTAACAATAGCAGGGTAACAATAGCATGGTAGCAGTAGCAGGGTAGGAATAGCAGGGTAACAGTAGCAGGGTAACAATAGCAGGGTAATAATAACAGGGTAGCAATAGCAGGGTAACAATAGCAGGGTAACAGTAGCAGGCTAACAATAGCAGGGTAACAATAGCAGGGTAGCAATAGCAGGGTAGCAATAGCAGGGTAACAATAGCAGGGTAACAGTAGCAGGCTAACAGTAGCAGGCTAACAATAGCAGGGTAACAATAGCAGGGTAACAATAGCAGGCTAACAGTAGCAGGGTAACAATAGCATGGTAACAGTAGCAGGGTAACAATAGCAGGGTAGCAATAGCAGGGTAACAATAGCAGGCTAACAATAGCAGGCAACAATAGCAGTAACAGTAGCAGGGTAACAATAGCAGGTAACAATAGCAGGGTAACAATAGCAGGCTAACAATAACAATAGCAGGGTAATAGCAGTAACAGTAACAATAGCAGGGTAACAGTAGCAGGGTAACAATAGCAGGGTAACAATAGCAGGGTAACAATAGCAGGCTAACAATAGCAGGGTAACAATAGCATGGTAACAGTAGCAGGGTAACAATAGCAGGCTAACAGTAGCAGGGTAACAATAGCAGGCTAACAGTAGCAGGGTAACAATAACAGGGTAGCAGTAGCAGGGTAACAATAGCATGGTAACAATAGCAGGGTAACAGTAGCAGGCTAACAGTAGCAGGGTAACAATAGCAGGCTAACAGTAGCAGGGTAACAATAGCAGGGTAACAATAGCAGGGTAACAATAGCAGGCTAACAATAGCAGGGTAACAATAGCAGGGTAACAATAGCAGGCTAACAGTAGCAGGGTAACAATAGCATGGTAACAGTAGCAGGGTAACAATAGCAGGCTAACAGTAGCAGGGTAACAATAGCAGGCTAACAGTAGCAGGGTAACAATAGCATGGTAACAGTAGCAGGGTAACAATAGCATGGTAACAATAGCAGGGTAACAGTAGCAGGGTAACAATAGCATGGTAACAATAGCAGGCTAACAGTAGCAGGGTAACAATAGCAGGCTAACAGTAGCAGGGTAACAATAGCAGGCTAACAGTAGCAGGGTAACAATAACAGGGTAGCAGTAGCAGGGTAACAATAGCAGGGTAACAATAGCAGGCTAACAGTAGCAGGGTAACAATAGCATGGTAACAGTAGCAGGGTAACAATAGCAGGGTAACAATAGCAGGGTAACAATAGCAGGGTAACAATAGCAGGCTAACAGTAGCAGGGTAACAATAGCAGGGTAACAATAGCAGGCTAACAGTAGCAGGGTAACAATAGCAGGCTAACAGCAGGTAACAATAGCAGGCTAACAATAGCAGGTAACAGTAGCAGTAGCAGGTAACAATAGCAGGGTAATAGCAGGTAACAATAGCAGGGCAACATAGCAGGTAACAATAGCAGCAGCAGGGTAACAATAGCAGGGTAGCAGTAGCAGGGTAACAATAGCAGGGTAGCAATAGCAGGGTAACAATAGCATGGTAACAGTAGCAGGGTAACAATAGCATGGTAACAATAGCAGGCTAACAATAGCAGGCTAACAGTAGCAGGGTAACAATAGCAGGGTAGCAGTAGCAGCAGGGTAACAATAGCAGGGTAACAGTAGCAGGGTAACAATAGCATGGTAACAATAGCAGGCTAACAATAGCAGGGTAACAGTAGCAGGGTAACAATAGCAACAGCAGGCAAGCAGTAACAATAGCAGGAACAGTAGCAGTAGCATGGTAACAGTAGCAGGGTAACAATAGCAGGGTAGCAGTAGCAGGGTAACAATAGCAGGGTAACAATAGCATGGTAACAATAGCAGGCTAACAATAGCAGGGTAACAGTAGCAGGGTAACAATAGCAGGCTAACAATAGCAGGGTAGCAGTAGCAGGCTAACAATAGCAGGGTAACAATAGCATGGTAACAATAGCAGGCTAACAATAGCAGGGTAGCAGCAGCAGGGCAACAATAGCAGGTAACAATAGCAGGCAACAATAGCAGGGTAACAATAGCAGGGTAACAATAGCAGGTAACAGTAGCAGGGCAACAATAGCAGGGTAACAGCAGCAGGCAACAATAGCAGGGTAGCAGTAGCAGGCAGCAGCAGCAGGCAACAGTAGCAGAGTAACAATAGCAGGGTAACAAGAGCAGGGTAACAATAGCAGGTAACAGTAGCAGGCAACAATAGCAGGAGCAGTAGCAGGGTAACAATAGCAGGGTAACAATAGGCAGCAGCAGTAGCAACAGTAGCAGGGCAACAATAGCAGGTAGCAGGTAACAATAGCAGGGTAGCAGTAGCAGGGTAGCAATAGCAGGGTAACAATAGCATGGTAACAATAGCAGGGTAACAGTAGCAGGGTAACAATAGCAGGGTAGCAGTAGCAGGGTAACAATAGCAGGGTAACAATAGCAGGGTAACAATAGCATGGTAACAATAGCAGGCTAACAATAGCAGGGTAACAATAGCAGGTAACAATAGCAGGTAACAGCAGGCAACAATAGCAGGGTAGCAGTAGCAGGGTAACAATAGCAGGGTAGCAGTAGCAGGGTAGCAGTAGCATGGTAACAGTAGCAGGGTAACAATAGCAGGGTAGCAGTAGCAGGGTAACAATAGCAGGGTAACAATAGCATGGTAACAATAGCAGGCTAACAATAGCAGGGTAACAGTAGCAGGGTAACAATAGCAGGGTAGCAGTAGCAGGGTAACAATAGCAGGGTAGCAGTAGCAGGGTAGCAGTAGCATGGTAACAGTAGCAGGGTAACAATAGCAGGGTAGCAGTAGCAGGGTAGCAATAGCAGGGTAACAATAGCATGGTAACAATAGCAGGGTAACAGTAGCAGGGTAACAATAGCAGGGTAGATAGATAGATAGATAGATAGATAGATATATACTTTATTAATCCCCAAGGGGAAATTTGTCGTGACAGTAGCAGCAACACACAAGAATAAAAAATAAAACACAAAATATAAGAAACAGGGATGAAAGATATAGAAGTATACAAGTAAAATAAAGTAAAATACAAAACAAAATATATATGTAAATATACAACACACATGCATACACAACACACAACAACACTGACAAATCAAATACAAAAATATTAAATATAGACAGAGTGCAAAAAGCAAAGTGTGTGTATGAGTGCAGAGCAAATGAAATGAAATGTGTGTGTATGTGTAGTGCAAACAAATGAGATGTGTGAAGTGCAGATCAACATAGTGTAAGTATTCAGTTATTGCACTATGATCTGGCAAGAGGTGATCTGTTATAGAGCCTCATAGCCGTCGGCAGGAATGTTCTCCTGTATCTGTCCTTGTGGCAGCGGAGCGTGAGGAGACGTCTGGAGAAAGTACTCCTCTGTCCCTGTAGGAGGTGGTGGAGAGGGTGGTCCGGGTTGTCCAATATGGACACAAGTTTCTTCAACGTCCTCCTCTCCACCACCTGTTCCAGGTGCTCCAGCTGGCAGCCGATGATGGAGCCAGCCTTCCTAACCAGTTTGTTAAGACGGCTGGTGTCACCGGCTCCGATGCTGCTCCCCCAGCAGACAATGGCAAAGTGCAGCACACTGGCCACAACCGACTGGTAGAATAACTCCAGCATCTTGCTGCACACGTTGAAGGATCGAAGCTTTCTCAGGAAAAAGAGTCGACTCATCCCCTTCTTGTACACAGCGTTGATGTTGGCCTTCCAGTTCAGTCGGCTGTGGATGGAGACGTCCAGGTACTTGTACTCCTCCACCATGTCCACGTCCACGCCCAGGACACTCAGAGGTGGAGGAGCTGTCGCCTTCCTCCTGAAGTCCACCAACATCTCTCTGGTCTTGGCCACGTTCAGCCGCAGGTGGTTCTCATCGGCCCACTTTACAAAGTCGCTCACCACTGCCCTGTACTCCTCCTCCCGTCCATCCCTAATACACCCGACCACTGCAGAGTCATCAGAGTACTTCTGCAGATGGCATGACTCCGTGTTGTACTGGAAGTCACTGGTGTACAGGGTGAAGAGGGAGGGAGACAGAACAGTTCCCTGTGGGCTCAACATCACTGACCACCGTTCCAGACAGCACACGCCCATTCTGACAAACTGTGGTCTGCCTGTGAGGTAGTCAGTGATCCAGGAGATGGTGGACGCGTCCACACCGACCACCGCAGCTTCTCACTCAGCAGCAGTGGCTGGATGGTGTTAAATGCACTGGAGAAGTCAAAGAAAGTGACTCTCACAGAGACACCGGTTCCATCCAGGTGCGACTGAGCTCGTTGCAGCAGGTAGATGATGGCGTCGTCCACTCCCACATGAGGCTGGTAAGCAAATTGCAGAGGGTCCAGCGACGATTTCACCTGTGGCCGGAGGTGGGCCAAGACCAGCCTCTCCAGCACCTTCATCACATGGGAGGTGAGGGCGACCGGTCGGTAGTCATTGAGGCCAGATGGTGTTGACTTCTTTGGGACAGGGACCAGGCACGACGTCTTCCACAGCACCGGGACTTCCCCCTGCCTCAGGCTGAGGTTGAAGAGGCGCTGCAGGACACCAGACAGCTGGGTGGCGCAGGTCTTTAGGAACCTGGGGCTGATGCCATCAGGACCTTCAGCTCTGCGCTGGAGTAGTTTCTCCAGCTGTCTTCTCACCTGGTCAGTCGTCACAGAGAGAGGGGGGAGGGTGGAGGAGCCCATTGTTATTGAGGGCTCGGTGGATGTGCAGCTCAGCAGGGGGGACAGAGGGGGAGGTGTTTGGGAGGTGTGATGTGTGGAGGAGACAGGAGAGGGCTGTGAACTGAACCTATTGAAAAAACAGTTCAGCTCGTTGGCCCTCACCAGGGAGCCCCCTGGCTGTCTACCTCCCACCTTGAAGCCAGTTATCTGCTTCATTCCAGTCCACACCTCCTTTGTGTTGTTCAGCTGGAGTTTGGCCTCCAGCTTCCTCCTGTAGGAGTCCTTGCCCTCCCTGAGCTTCACCTTTAGGTTGCGCTGGGCTTTCCTCAGCTCATCCCTGTCTCCAGACCTGAAAGCAGCTTTCTTCATGTTAAGAAGTGCCTTCAGGTCCCTGGTGATCCAGGGCTTGTTGTTGGGGAAGCAGCGCACAGTCCGTGATGGGATGGTGGTGTGTTCACAGAACTTGATGTATTCCGTGATGCAGTCGGTCATACTGTTGATGTCCTCCCCATGCGGTCCACACAACACATCCCAGTCCGTTGACTCAAAGCAGTCCTGTAGAGCGTCGTTAGCCTCCAGAGACCACCTCCTCACAGTCCTGGTGGTCACCGGCAGCCTCTTCACCAGAGGAACATACCTGGGTGTCAGCCGGACCAGGTCATGATCAGACCTGCCGAGGGGGGGAAGGGCAGTGGCACTGTATGCGTCCTTAGTATTAGCATACAGCAAGTCCAGAGTTTTATTGTTCCTTGTTGGGCAGTCTATGTATTGATGGAAGGTTGGCAGAGCTTTATCCAATGTGGTGTGGTTAAAGTCACCAGTGATAGCCATGAATGCTCCAGGCTGATGATTCAGCAGAGCAGACACAGTGGAGTGGATGGTGTCCACAGCTTCCTCAGCGTCAGCTGATGGTGGCACGTACCGACAACCACAATGGCGGACGTGAACTCTCTCGGCAAATAGTACGGGCGCATCCCCACGGCCAACAGTTCAATGTTCGCTACAGAAGCGCTCCTTCACGCACACATGGTCCGGATGGCACCACCGTTCATTCACATAAACAGCGATCCCGCCCCCCCTCTTCTTACCGCTCTGTGTAGCGTCTCTGTCAGCCCGAACAGTCCTGAAGCCGGGCACAGACGCGCTGTGATCCGGAAAGTCCGCGTGCAGCCACGTCTCAGTGAAACACAAGAGACTGCTCTCACGGAAGATCCTCTCAGTCATTACCAGCGCCGAGCTCATCCGTCTTATTCGCCAAAGACCTCACGTTCCCCGTTATGATCGACGGTACCGAGGGTTTGTATCTCCTCGTTTTAGCCCTCCGCTTGACACCCGATCTGCAGCCGCGAGCCCTTCTCCGTAGCTCCAGCGGGATCACAGGTCTGTCTCCAGGCAGAAGCTGCGGCCTGCACAGCGCGATCAGCTGAGCACGCGAGTAGACGACAGTCCCCGTCATTGTTTTGCTGTGGCTCTCCGATACTCACGACAAAGTGAACAAAAGCCACAGTAGAAGTTACGAAAAAAGTAGTTATGGTCCAGTGTCCGACCGTAACTAAGACAAACGTGAAAGAAAAGAAAAAGAAAAAGAGAGGAAAAGTGCAAAAAAAGACAATAAAATAAAAGCAAAACGCCACTACTGAAACAAGCAGCCGTTGGCACGGCGCCATTTGCAGTAGCAGGGTAACAATAGCAGGGTAGCAGTAGCAGGGTAGCAATAGCAGGGTAACAGTAGCAGGGTAGCAGTAGCATGGTAACAGTAGCAGGGTAACAATAGCAGGGTAGCAATAGCAGGGTAACAGTAGCAGGGTAGCAGTAGCAGGGTAGCAATAGCAGGGTAACAGTAGCAGGGTAGCAGTAGCATGGTAACAGTAGCAGGGTAACAATAGCAGGGTAGCAGTAGCAGGGTAGCAATAGCAGGGTAACAGTAGCAGGGTAACAATAGCATGGTAACAGTAGCAGGGTAACAATAGCAGGGTAGCAATAGCAGGGTAGCAGTAGCAGGGTAACAATAGCATGGTAACAGTAGCAGGGTAACAATAGCAGGGTAGCAATAGCAGGGTAGCAGTAGCAGGGTAGCAGTAGCATGGTAACAATAGCAGGGTAACAATAGCAGGGTAGCAGTAGCAGGGTAGCAATAGCAGGGTAACAATAGCATGGTAACAGTAGCATGGTAACAGTAGCAGGGTAACAATAGCATGGTAACAGTAGCATGGTAACAATAGCATGGTAGCAGTAGCAGGGTAACAATAGCATGGTAACAGTAGCAGGGTAGCAATAGCAGGGTAGCAATAGCAGGGTAACAGTAGCAGGGTAGCAGTAGCATGGTAACAGTAGCAGGGTAACAATAGCAGGGTAGCAGTAGCAGGGTAGCAATAGCAGGGTAGCAATAGCAGGGTAGCAATAGCATGGTAACAGTAGCAGGGTAACAATAGCATGGTAACAGTAGCATGGTAACAGTAGCATGGTAACAGTAGCAGGGTAACAATAGCATGGTAACAGTAGCATGGTAGCAGTAGCAGGGTAACAATAGCATGGTAACAGTAGCAGGGTAACAATAGCAGGGTAGCAATAGCAGGGTAGCAATAGCAGGGTAACAGTAGCAGGGTAGCAGTAGCATGGTAACAGTAGCAGGGTAACAATAGCAGGGTAGCAGTAGCAGGGTAGCAATAGCAGGGTAGCAATAGCAGGGTAGCAATAGCAGGGTAGCAATAGCAGGGTAACAGTAGCAGGGTAACAATAGCAGGGTAGCAGTAGCAGGGTAACAATAGCAGGGTAGCAGTCGCAGGGTAACAGTAGCAGGGTAACAATAGCAGGGTAGCAGTAGCATGGTAACAGTAGCAGGGTAACAATAGCATGGTAACAGTAGCAGGGTAACAATAGCAGGGTAGCAATAGCAGGGTAACAATAGCATGGTAACAGTAGCAGGGTAACAATAGCATGGTAACAGTAGCAGGGTAACAATAGCAGGGTAGCAGTAGCAGGGTAACAATAGCAGGGTAGCAGTCGCAGGGTAACAGTAGCAGGGTAACAATAGCAGGGTAGCAATAGCAGGGTAACAGTAGCAGGGTAAAGGTCTCCATGCTTTTAACACTTTTAGTTTTACCTTCCGTCTCTGAACTGAATCCGTGTGATAATATTACCTGTATTTATTTATTTTAATTTGTTTTAAGTTACAAAAGCAATCAATGCACAACATTATATTTTTTAAGAGAGAAACATTATATATTTTTATTAAACCGCCTCAAATGTATCACGGTAAGAAAAGGTAAGTGGGCAAAAATGGTCATAAAGACAGAATTTATTCCAATTAAAAAAAGTAAACATGAGGAGGAGGAGTGACTAACTCACTCAGATGATTGAGAAACAGCACAGAGCTTCCTCTGGTTACAAGTTTAAATATTTTACTTTTGACTGAAATGCGACATAACGCGCAGATAAACTGGAACACTGAGCGAGTGAACAGGAGACTTCCAGCTTCCTCGAGCTGGTCCAGAGTCTGTCAGCATCTTGTGACTTCAGCTCCAATAACACCTAAACTAAAAGTCCTGGAGCCTAAACATGTCCTGCTGTGTCTGGATGTCGTAGATCAGGATTTTTATCGTTAGCTGACGCTTTACAGTCACGTTACATTGATACACGGCTACAGGGAGCAACTCAAGGACACATCGACAAGGGCGGGGCTTGAACCGCCAAGCCCCCGATTGAAGGACCTAATGACCACTGACCCTCAGCTGTACTGAAACATCATTTCCTTCACCCCAATATGACCTGACCTGTATGTTTAGAAAACTACCAACTAACAGAAGCTCGCTTCCCTCAGGAGACTGAAGGACTCACACGAGGCAAAGAGGCCAGAATAACGACGCTCGGCGGATCAACTAGAACGTCACTCCGTGTAAATTAGCCACACAATTATTATTTTTGGTGCCATTTCCACTTTTTAAAAATAGAAGAACGGGCATCAGAGGGACAGTCATGTCTAAACGTGCCCACAGGTGTCCACAGGTGTCAGTGTGTCATAGCCAGAGAGAGATTGGACCCAAATGCCAACAAAGTTTACACAGAAGATGTATTCCTTTTACAGAAACCAGGTCAGACATGAACTAACCGGTAGGACACCACACCGGAGGCGAATGAAACCAACAGGTTTAAATACACAGGGAGGTGATTGGATACCGGGGAACGAGACACAGGTGGACACAATGAGGGCGGGGCTAGCAATCACACAGGAGGAACCAAACAGGGACAGGGCAGACAATCAGGGACAGGAAGAGCAGGAAACAGAGGACACGCCGTTTCTCAATTCAAAGTACACGAGTACAGACTTGTGTTCTTTTGGAGTCTGGACTTGGGAGTCCAGACTCCGGAGGACGGGAGAACGGGAGGACGGGAGGACGGTCTTTCTGCGATTGGAACAGCAGCTTACTTGATGACGTCACCACATCAGCTGTTCTTGCTCCTGAGTTTACTCCAATTATTCACTGTAAATTATTTTTTACAGTCAAATAACCAAAACATCCTAAAAATTACATTCCGTGACTCAACAACAGTAGTATTTATAAAAAGTCAACTGTCAGTTGTTTATTTTCTCCTCCGCTACTGTTTCCGTTTGCTGGTGAAATGCATTCTGGGATATCGGCTGGCCAGAGTACGCACAAGTCTCCTCTGATGCATCCTCCTTAAGTGGGAGGATCAAGTCACATCCGGGCATTTTGACCGTGCTTTGCGAGAAGCGAACTTTGAATGTGAACATGTACTCGGGCTGCGACTGGTGACGTTTCACGAGTCACGAGAACACAAGTAGAGGAAAGTACGCACAAGTACGCATATTGAGAAACGCCGAACAACTTCGGATGATGCCCACAGGTGTGAAGGTAAGTCGGGTTTGACCTCCTGAGACTTCATGGACTTCAGAAACCTCCGAGTCACGGGTACACACGGGCGACAGTGATCAACCTTCTAAAGCTTAAAACACACACACACACACACGTTTCCACCTTTTGAAGCAAAGGGAAAGTGAATATTGGACGTTGTATTGATCGACTTCAAACAGAGCAAATAAATGATGATAATAGTCAATATTAAACTTGTTACGTCCTCCATTACTCAGCTGAGTTGTGTGTTGTGTGTCATCGTGTTGTGAGTTATTCTAACCTCAAGTGACTTAAAAAATAAGCTCTTTGAATAATTGTCTGCAGTTAATAATATAAACGACTTCACTTAGCAAACTGCTAATGGAGAAACAGATGATCACATGACCCACGTCCAAGAGCCACCGCAGTGTTGATGCTGTTCAACGTCCTCCTGATGACAATGGGACTGATTATTTCTGCAGGCGCCATCAAACTGAAACTTACGTGTTCACGAAAGATTTGTCGTCCACTTTGAAGGACAAGAACGCATGAAACGTAACGCCGGACGTCCCCATGTTGTGGTTCATAATAAATACCACTAAACCCTCATTATGTGCACTTTATTTACTGCATTAAATTCATTAGACATAAATAATGTTACGAATAGTTTCTGATGTTTTGGAGTTCATCCACACGTTCAACCACTTCTTTCTGATACCGTGATCGCATCAACCCCTCAGTACAACAGGTAATACATACTGGGTATATAAGTATATATAAGTACTGCTCAAAAAAATTAAAGGAACACTTTGAAAACATATCAGATCTCAATGTGCAAAAAAATTATGTTGATATCTATACTGATAGACAGTTTAATGTCTTAGGAATGAAAGGATGCCACATCTTTGATGGAAATAAAAGTTTAGAGGGCTCAATTTTATAGACACCCCGAAAATCAAAGTGAAAAAATGATGTGGCAGTCTAGTCCATTTTGCCAAAATTAAATTTCTGCAACTCGAAATGCTTCTCAATGTCTTGTGTGGCCCCCACGTGCTTGTATGCATGCTTGTCAACGTTGCGGCATGCTCCTAATGAGACGACAGATGGTGTCTTGTGGGATGTCCTCCCAGATCTGTCTAAGTGAGCTGGCGGATGGACCGAAACATAATGGCAAGGATCAGATTCCAACGGGACATGAGGGACTGTAACATCTTTTGTCTGACGGAAACATGGCTGACCCCGCTGGTGCCGGATCGAGTCATATGCCCAACCGAGTCCTTCTCTGTTTTCCGTGCAGACAGAACGGAAGAGTCTGGTAAATCTAAGGGTGGAGGGGTTTGCTTCATGACTAACAACAAGTGGTGCAACCCCAAGAACATTAAGACTCTTTCTCGTTCCTGCTCATGAACCTGGAACATCTGACGATCTCATGCCGTCCATTCTACCTTCCCGGAGTTCAGCTCGGTCATCACCACAGCCGTCTACATTCCACCACAAGCGGACACCGACGTAGCACTATCGGACCTACATGATGTGTTATGTCGGCATCAGAACAAGTATCCCGACGGCTGTGGTGGTGGCTGGGGACTTTAATAGGGCAAACCTAAAAAAAGTCATGCCGAACTTTCACCAGCACATTATGTGTGCTACCAGAGGGGAAAGAACGTTGGACCACTGCTATACGCCATTCAAGAGAGGCTACAAGGCTGTCTCTCTCCCTCCGTTCGGCAAATCAGACCATGCCGCCATTTTTCTGCTTCCGGAGTACCGGCAAAAGATCGCGCAGGAAGCGGTAGTGACGAGGAACGTAAAGCGGTGGTCTGACCAATCAGAGGCTGAGCTACAGGACGCTCTGCGTGTCGTCGACTGGGACATGATCCAATCCAGTTCCAGTGACGTCAGCGAGTTTGCGGAAGTTGCAATGAGCCTCATAGCAACGCTAGCGGACACCATCGTCCCCACGGTAAAAGTTAGGGTCTTTCCTAACCAAAAGCCGTGGGTTGATAGATCCATCCGTGAAGCTGTGAACGCCCGTGCTGCTGCCTATAACTCCGGTCTTGTATCCGGCAACATGGACGAGTACAAGGCAGCGGTCTATGGACTGAGGAGGGCGGTGAAGGAAGCCAAGAGGAGGTACCGAGACAGAGTGGAATCACAGATGGAGCAGCGCGACACCAGGCGCCTATGGCAGGGGCTACGGACTATCACAGACTACCAGAGCAGACCCGCGCAATGGTGAGTGCCGTCGCATCCCTAGCGGACGACCTGAAATCATTGTATGCACGGTCTGCGGCTAGCCACAACTGCGCTAGCTCGACTGCTGACAACAACACCGTTAAGCGTAGCCGAGGTGAGTTCTACCGCTGGGGATGAACACACACTCTCTGTGACCGAGCACAGTGTGAGGAGGGCTCTGTTGAGGGTGAACACCAGGAAAGCTGCAGGTCCAGATGGCATATCTGGGCGAGTACTGAAGACCTGTGCTAACCAGCTAGCTCCAGTGTTCACCACAATATTCAACCTCTCCCTGGCTGAGTCCGTGGTCCCCGCCTGCTTCAAGAGATCCACTATTGTCCCTGTGCCCAAGAATGCTTCTCCAGCATGTATGAATGACTACCGATCGATGGCCCTCACCTCGGTGGTCATGAAATGCTTTGAGAGGCTGATAAAGGACTACATCTGCGCCTTCCTCCCTTCCTCCATGGACCCGCTGCAGTTTGCTTATCGCCCAAACAGATCCACGGATGATGCTGTCTCCCAGGTACTGCACACCACACTCTCTCATCTGGACAGCCAGAGGGGGCTATGTGAGACTGCTGTTCATTGATTATAGTTCAGCTTTCAACACCATAGTCCCCTCCAGACTGGCCGGCAAGCTGATTGAGCTGGGACTGAACACCCCCCTGTGTGCTTGGATCCTGGACTTCCTGACCGCCAGGCCACAGGTGGTCAGGGTGGGCAGACACACCTCCAAATCCCTCACCCTGAACACAGGATCCCCCCAGGGTTGCGTCCTCAGCCCCCTACTGTACTCCCTGTACACACATGACTGTGTGGCCAGGTTCAGCTCCAACACCATCATCAAGATGGTGTTGGAGATGGTGCTCTCAGATCATCTTCCCTCATGTTATGCTGTCATCTTTCATCCACCCTTTCCTAGATGGCGCCGCGGACGGCGCCTCGGTGTCTTGGTGCGCGATTCTTGCACCTTCCGCCAAAAAAAGTTCCTCGTTTGTTTGTGAAAACATTCTTTGGCAATAAACCTGTTTCTGATTCTGTTTCTGATTTCTGAAGTTTGCGGATGACACAGTGGTGGTGGGCCTGATCTCCGACAACGACGAGAAGGCCTACCTGGAGGAAGTTGCTGATCTGTCACTCTGGTGCCAGGACAACAGCCTCATCATGAATGTCACCAAAACTAAGGAGCTGATTGTGGACTTTAGGAGGGTACAACAACAGAGGACGTACTCACCACTGGGGATTAACGGGACTACTGTGGAGAGGGTGAGCGGGTATAAATACCTGGGAGTCCACATCACCGAGGATCTGACATGGTCAACGAACACAGACACTCTGGTGAGAAAGGCAAGGCAGCACCTCAGGCAGCTGAGGAAATTTAAAGTTTCCCAGAGGATCCTTCAGTCCTTCTACTCTGGAGCTGTAGAGAGCGTCCTGACAGGAAGCATCACAGCCTGGTTTGGCAACTGCTCCGCTCGGGACAGGAAGGCTCTGCAGAGAGTAGTGCGTTCGGCTGAACGCACTATTGGAACTACACTCCGCACCCTGCAGGACTTGTACACCAGGAGGTGCAGAACCAGAGCCGGCAGGATCATGAAGGATCCTCACCACCCCAACAACAGACTGTTTCAGCTGCTGCGGTCAGGCAGGCGCCTCCGTAGTCACGCTGCAAGAACAGAGAGACTGAGACGGAGTTTCTTTCCTCAGGCCATCAGGACTGTGAACTCCGACCTCACCAGGACCCCCACATAGACCCACACAACTGCCCCTCTTAGGCACACACACACACACACACACACACACACACTTACTGTAAATATTGTGTTGTTTTTTATTGTAAATAGTGTGTACTTGTTGCCCTTGCACATTCCTGCTGAGCATTGCCACTTTCATTTCACTGCACACCCTGTGTGTGTATGTGACAAATAAAACATCTTGAATCTTGAATAATGTCCCAGAGGTGTTCTATCGGGTTTAGGTCAGGTGATTGTGAGGCCATTCAATTGTATCAATCTCTTCATCCTCCAGGTACTGCCTGCATACCCTTGCCACACGGGACCGGGCATTGTCGTGCATCAGGAGGAACCCAGGACCTACTGCACCAGCGTAGGGTCTGACCATGGGTTCAAGGATTTCATCCCGATACCTAATGGCAGTTAGACTGCCGTTCTCTAGCCTGTAGAGGTCTGTGCGTCCCTCCGTGGATATGCCTCCCCAGACCATCACTGACCCACCACCAAACCGATCATGCTGAACAATGTTGCAGGCAGCATAGCATTCTCCTTGGCTTCTCCAGACCCTTTCACGTCTATCACAGGTGCTCAGGGTGAACCTGCTCTCATCTGTGAAAAGCACAGGGCGCCAGTGGCGGACATGCCAATTCTGGTGTTCTATAGCAAATGCCAATCGAGCTCCACGGTGCTGGGCAGTGAGCACAGGGCACACTACAGGACGTCGCGCCCTGAGGCCACCCTCATGAAGTCTGTTTCTGACTGTTTGGGCAGAAACATTCACACCAGTGGCCTGCTGGAGATCATTCTGTAGGGCTTGGGCAGTGCTCAACCTGTTCCACCTTGCACAAAGCAGCAGATATCGGTCCTGCTGATGGGTTGAGGACCTTCTACCGCCCTGTCCAGCCCTCCTAGAGTAACTGCCTGTCTCCTGGAATCTCCTCCATGTTCTGGAGATTGTGCTGGGAGACACATCAAATCTCCTTGCAACGGCACGCGTGGCTGTGCCATCCTGGAGGAGTTGGACAATCTGTGCAACTTCTGTAGGGTTAAGAAATCGCCTCATGCTCCCAGTAGAGATAATGACTCTAGCTAAAGCCAACACTAATGGAAAAACCAGTCAAAGCGATCAAGAGGGAGAAACTTGAAATGGCCTCCACATGCAAAACCAGTCCTATTTTGGGGGTCGTCTCATTGTTGCCCCTCTAGTGCACCTGTTGTTAATTCCATCAACACCAATGCAGCTGAAACTGATTAACAACCCCCTCTGCTACTTAACTGATCAGATAATTATCAAAGAAGTGCAATTGAATTCATGCCATACCCTGATAAAAAAGTGTTCCTTTATTTTTTTGGAGCAGACGATAAGACTTAAAAGATCAGATCACAGGTGAACTCACGGCCGACTCCTTCAAATCAAACCTGTCACACGGCATCCGCTCACATTAAATATTCTTTGGCCTGCTTCATCTTCTTAGTTCATTTATTTTGTATATTTGTTTAATTGTGTTCTTTACTGTGTATTTTACTTTACTCTTCTAAGTGTGTTGTGGCCCCTGTTGTTGTCTGTGATGAGTGAAAGATAAATACACTTTACTTACTTAAATAACAACATCACATCGTAACCCACCTCAATCCAATAATAATCCATCCACAAGAAGCTAACATCAATATGTCGCAACATTAACCAATATTTCTGTCACGCTTAAAACTAAAATAACCCAGTACCCACAATGCTTTGCAAGTCATTCAGGGGACATGTGGGCCCATGAGTCTCCTCCTGTGCAACACTCACAAACTTCACTTAAATGGCTCAATGCAGAGCGTCATGGTCCGATATGAACCCCTATATGAGAATATGTTGTGTAATACAGCCTTGTGTGTGTGTGTGGGGGGGGGGCGGGGCGTGGACATTACAAGTGGCTTTATTTTGTATATAATATCTCAATTATATTCCCTCTCATGGGGTTTAAAGTGCTGAGTTTATGGCAACCTTATCAGCACTTAATGCTATTTGTTTAGATCTCCAGAGGCGTCACCGCGCACGCGCAGAGGCCCCCTTATCGCACCGTATGGCACATTTTGTCCATGTCCCGTAGCGGGGGGGGGGGGGGGGGTTCACACACACACACACACACACACACACACACACACACACTTAAGTGGTCTACAAGAGAAGAGAAGCGGCCCGTCTGGTCCCTCGCAAACACGGCAGCCATGACGTAACGCGTTTAAAGGAACCGCGAGCCAATCACACCGGATAACGAGATTCTATAACAACGTTCAGTTAATCTGCGGTTGCGTAACAGCGGGGGGCACGCATAAATATATATATAAATGTATTTGTATACATATTTATATTATATATTGTTAATGTTTTGTAAACACGGTGCAGCCTCTAAAGGCCTCGGCGGCTCTTCCTGATGAAGAGGAGCCTCCACCTTCCTCTCTGCCCGCCCCCCCCCTGCAGAATGCGCCAGTCCCCCCCCCACCCCCCAGACTGCAGCCCCCCTACAGCTTCGTTACTGCACACAACACACACAGCAGCACATCATACGGGCTCCAGCGGGAAGATGATGTGTTTGTATTTGCACATCTTTATGCACGAACAGGGGGGGGGGGGTATCGGTGAGAAGGTAGAACCAGAACATATGCACAGTGGCCTAGCAGTACATGGCAGACGGTGACAGCCCCCCCCCCCCGTATTGATTCTAGATGGAGACACACAGACACAGTCCTCCCGCTCTTGGTCCTCACCTCCAGCGTGCGGATCTCTTTCTGCGTCAGGTCGTTGGACGTGGCACACTTGGTCCGCAAGCCCTCCAGGCTGGAGATGCTGATGTCGATCATGTTCTGCACCAGCTCGCACTGCTGCAGGGCTGTCTGCGCGCTGAGATGCTGCTGCTCCTCGCCTCTGGTCATCTCCTCGTTCATAGTTTTGAGCAGTGTTTCCTTATTTCCTCCTTTGCACTTCAACAAAAAAAAATTCAAAAGGAAAAATGTATGAAAAGGAAGAAAAAAAATTAAAAGCGCAACAAAAAAAATTAAGAATTCAGAAAATAAAGGTGGAGAAGCCCCGGGAGCAGAGCCGCCTGCGAGCCGCCATGAACACACCGAGCAGAGAGGAAGAGGTGCAGGCTACAGACCGGGCTGCAGCCGGGAGAGAGGAGACTCCATTGCGACAACAACTCCTCCTCGAGGGTCGAACACAACATGGAGCTGCGCAGGCCGCAGCAGCCAGTGGGAGCCCCCGTCCTTTCAAATGGATGTTTAGAAGAAGGAAAAAAGAAAAGAGAAGCAGTTCAGCGCATCATAAGCAGACGTATCGGGGGAGGAGGGAGGGATGGAGAGAGGGAGGAGGAGGGGGAAGCCTGGTGGTTTTAAAGGTGCTGATGGGAGGGTTGGGTGCAGGTACTCCCGGTCTCCCTTGGCAGCAACCAGGTGCATCCCGGTTCGCTCCCACCACAGCGACATGTGTCCTGTCAATCACAGCCCACAGCAACCAGTTGCGGCATCGCATTGCTCAGGCAAGGGATCAGCGTCCAAGTGTGCGGTGGGGCTCACTCAAGGCTCCAAAAATTAAACACTTTTTTTTGTTGAAAGATGTGGCGGGGGGGGGGGGGGGGGGGGGGACCACATGCGTAGGCTATACAAACACTGCGCTCCACATAGCATACTTTTTCTTTTACTTCAAGTACATGCCCTTACAAAGTGTGTACTCTAACTTGCAGGATATATGTGTGTATGTATATATATATACATATATATAATATATATTATATATTATATCTATCTATTACGTCTACTTTTACGGCAACTTATGGAGGACTTAAAATGACTTAAGTATAAATAAATAACCCACACGGCTTCCTGGGGAACGACAGAACATGTAGCAGAACCAGAGGAATATATTTAAAGTCCTATAGAATAAGATACTGTTGTGATTCGTTAGTTATGGCAGTGGCAAATAATCAAACAATAAGAAAAGTCAGTAGGCTTTCTTGGCCATCGGTTCGACACACACCTCCAACATATATCTTACATTTAAGAAATAAAGCCCATTCATTCCCCTCTAAAAAGTTTTTTAAAAATTAAAGGTTAAAATTCATCTAAATATGATTATCAATAAATTCAAAAATCACTGCAAGGACAAAATCAAAAAAGACAAACTCACCTTAGCAATATAAATAGTGTTCCAATACCCCGAAATACCATACGTTGTATACCAGAATGATTCAGAATAGACTAAGATGTTTCATATGCAGTATACTAAAACATGTTTGTTGCAGTAATGCAATGTCAGCGTCTACTTTTACGGCAACTCTGACCCACAATCATTGTAAAGTCCAAATTGAGTGCATATATAGTATATATTACTTTATATTACATTATGTATATATATATATATTATATATATATATTATATATATTATATATATATATAAAGTAATATATACTATATATGCACTCAATTTGGACTTTACAATGATTGTGGGTCAGAGTTGCTATGGAGGACTCAAAATGACTTAAGTATAAATAAATAAATAAATGAATGCATGAATAAATACAAGAATAAATAAATAAATGCTTAAATAAATGTATAAATAAATGCTTAAATAAATGTATAAATAAATACAAGAATACATGTATAAATACAGAAATAAATACAGAAATTAATAAATATAAGTTATAACTCAACAGGACATCATTAAATAAATGTATTTCTACATTTATTTATATCTCTATTTATGTGTCCACACGTATTTCTTCATTTATTTATGTGTGACATTTATGTGTCCGTATATTCAAATGAGCTGGGCGGTCCCAACCTCATTGTTGAACAGGATTGGTCAAGTTGGAGAGCAAGACAGAAGCAATCGATCCCTAGCACTTGGACCTGTAGACGAACAGCGTGTATTATGCATTCTTGTCTGTACATTCTAAATACTACTGTTGTTGAGTCACGGAATGTAATTTAAGGATATTTTCAGCCGAGGAGTTAGTAGTTTAAGCATCAAATTTGTGGTCGGTTTATAGAGATTCAGCCTAATAAGGATATGCGACGGAGATTTGAGGTCCTGCTCGCGGGACCAGTGAGCTCCGGGCCCTCAGCGCGCTGTGTGGCCGCCGAGAGAAGCCTGATCTCGGCAGGACTTTTTGAAATGCTCCGCTGGCTCTGACGTCTCCGTAGCGGCTAAACATGAGATATAATTAGGTTTTGGAGGATCTAAAGAGCACAACGAGTTTATTATTTCCTAAAAGATAACGTTACGTCAATTTGACTGAGGGTTAAGATTCATAACTTCATATTGTAGCGACCCTGGGTCAGGACAGCTACGAGACGTTGTATATTTATTATCGTTTATTCGTAGCCTACGCCAAACAACAGTGAACACCGCAACACATTCTACTCCACTGTAAAGTATTTTACAGTGAATAATTGGAGTAAATTCATGCGCAAGAACAGTTGATGTGGTGACGTCACAAGACCAGAAAGACCGTCCTGCGTCCTCGAGTCTGGACTCCCAAAACCAGACTCACAAGACCAGATTCCAAAGACCAGACTCCAAAAGAACACGAGTCTGTACTCAGTGTTCTTGGAATTGATAAACGGCTGAAGTCAAAAAGCTGTCTAGGCTAACTTCTGCTAACGGTGAGCTGAGCGAGTCAACTTCAGCTTCATGTGCCAGGCAGAAGTAGTAGAGCACAACACACCAGGTGCATCACACTCCTGTGACCAATCATGCTTGAGACAGAGGTTCGGACCGCCCCAGCTCATTTGAATATACGGACACGTAAATGCCACACATAAATAAATGAAGAAATACGTGATTTATTTAAAGATGTCTTGTTGATTTATAACTTATATTCATTCATTCCTGTATTTATTTATTTATTTATACATTTATTTAAGCATTTATTTATTCATTTATACATTTATTTAAGCATTTATTTATTTATTCTTGTATTTATTCATGCATTCATTTATTTATTTATTTATACTTAAGTCCTCCATACGCTTCTTCTTTTAAACTAGAACTGTGTGATAGTTTAGCTTCTTTCTGTCGTCTCACACACGTTTGACAGTGTTGTCCCTGAGACTCCGCCCATACGAACTGGCAAAGTGATCCGATTGGCTGTACGCCGTGACGTATGACGTAGGCTTTTGTTGTGGAGCGCGCCAAAGTGCCCCAGTGGAAGTGCTCGACACCCCGCTCGTCTTTAGCCCATCGTTGAGCTACAGTCACTGGGTACGGGACACACATGGCGTCCACGAATAAAGTGCCGTTACAGGCCAGGAACTTACCGTGGTGAGTTCAAAGACTTCCTCAAACACGGGTTGAATGAAGTTAGCGCTATAGTTAGCTAACTACACCGTGATGCTCGCCGCTGTGTTCAGGCGTGTAATGTAACTTCTACCAGTAAACCGAGACAGTTGAGGGTTAACAAGTTAATGTAACCTTTACTATGCTGACGGTAACACCCTAGTTGTTGTATTAGTTTGTGTATACCGTCAAACGTTATCGTTTCACATACTAGTAATTCGCGTACTTTGGTGACATCATCACAACAATACAGTTACCTGAACCGGAAGTAGTGAAGATACTACACCAATGTTGCAGTCATTAATCATTTGTTTCCATAATTGATGGTCTATTGATGTCTTTCTTCTCCGGGTTGCAGGGTTGAAAAATACCGACCGCAGAAACTTGAAGACCTGATCTCACACAAAGATATTCTGACCACCAGTAAGTACGAGACCGCCCAGCTCACTACAAATGAGGACACATACATGTCACGCTTACATAAATGTCACATATATGTTGGTGTGAAGAAACACGTGTGGACACATAAATAAATGAAGAAATACAGAAATGTAGAATTAGATTTATTTAATGATGTCCTGTTTAGGTATTAAATTGATTTATTCTTGTAATTATTTATTTATTTATACATTTATTTAAGCATTTATGTATTCATTCCTGTATTTATTTAAGCATTTATTTATTTATTATTGTATTTATCTATACATGTACTTATTATTGTATTTATTTTTATATTTATTCATTTATTCCTGTATTTGTTTAAACATTTATTTATTTATTCTTGTATTTACTTATACATTTAAGCATTTATTTATTTATTCCTGTATTTATTTATACATTTAAGCATTTATTGTATTTATTTATACATTTATTTATTTATTCTTGTATTTATTTATTTAAGCATTTATTTATTTATTTATTTATTCCTATATTTATTCATTTATTTATTTATTTATACTTAAGACATTTGAAGTCCTCCATACATGCTGGTCCTGTACCAGTACCTAACAGTGTTACCCAATTCGTGAACAAATTAACAATTAAAAGACTAAATATCTAAACAACAAAGATGAATTTAACTAAAAACTAACAAGAAAAGGCTATTCTAATATATCAAAACATTTAACCTAAACAAGCAAATATTGTCAATAAAATAACTAAATAGTAATATTAAATAAATAGCTATTAAAGGAGGTTCAGTAACCCTTAATGTACATATGTATTTAATACGGTTGTAATCATTATTATTTATTATTATCTCCCTTAATGTTGCTCTCGTCCTCGTTGTTTTTAAGTGAGTAGCGCCACCAGCAGGTGGTTTTCAGACGGTTCCTCGTGTTCATCATCGACCGATCTGCGTGTTTCTTCCAGTCCAGAAGTTCATCAGCGAGGAGAAGCTTCCCCACCTGCTGTTCTACGGGCCGCCCGGGACCGGCAAGACCTCCACCATCCTGGCCTGTGCCAAGCAGCTGTACCAAGAGAAGGAGTTCAACTCCATGGTGCTGGAGGTACGCTCAGGGCTCCGGGTCCAGGGTCCAGTCTCTTTGGGCGTTATTGTAACCACGACAACACGCGGCTCTTCTGATTGGATTACTTGTTGGTTTGCAGCTCAACGCATCAGACGACAGAGGCATCGATGTGGTCCGAGGTCCCATTCTGAGCTTCGCCAGCACCAGGACCATCTTCAAGTAAGACCCCAGACCACGTGACCCCCTGAGGCTCTGTTGTGACCCAGTGCAGCCGTTAGACGTTGACTTGAACCCCTGTCCGCCCTCCAGGAGGGGCTTCAAGCTGGTGATACTGGACGAGGCCGATGCCATGACCCAGGATGCCCAGAATGCATTGCGGCGAGGTAAGCCATCTGCTCACCCCGGGTGGTGCCGCCTGTGAGGAGCAGCCAGACGGCGAGCGCAGCCTGGCTGCTCAGGACGGTGAGACCACGAGGTCTGAAGGATCGTTGAGACGCTTTGTTTTACATTTATACGATTGCGTTCACACACTCGGACGTGGAGTGTCCTGGTGAAGCAACATGAGAGAGGTGAGGATGAGGTGAGGATGAGAAGTGGATGTTCTCCACCATAACTCAAGGGTCAAGTGTCTCTAGGTTTTAAAAGAAGACTTTGAGAGCGTCAGAGCCTTTTCATTTTGGGTTCTGAGGCGCAAAGTTATCTTTCTCCATTGTGAGTTGCTTTGATTTCTAACATGCGTTCCTCCTGCTCCCTCTCTCTCTCTACCTCTCTCTCCCCCCCCCCCCCCTCTCTCTCTTTCAGTGATTGAGAAGTATACAGAGAACACTCGTTTCTGCCTGATTGGTAACTACCTGTCTAAGATCATCCCGGCTCTTCAGTCCCGGTGCACCCGGTTCCGGTTCGGCCCGCTGACCCCGGACCAGATGGTCCCCCGTCTGGAGTACGTGGTGCAGCAGGAGAGGTGAACTCACTTTTATTGATCAGATAGTATCAAATCTAGTCGAGACATTGACGAGGTTATAAATAATGATTTTTATCGTAAATATTAATGTTGTTCTTCTTGTGGCTCAAAGGACGGACAGTTTTATAGCTTCTCTCACCAGCATAACTGTTTTCAGCTGCTCACATAAAAAGGGTTCTCGAGGGTTTTCTACCCCTCCGTTAGTCTACTAAGGCGATAACACAATGTGCCATCAGAACACTGGAGATGGGCCTCTATTCACCTATGTAGAGACTTTATTTAAAAAAAACATCATTTACTATGTAGAGTTTATGATTCATTTAATGTACACTACCGTTCAAAAGTTTGGGATCACTTAGAAATGTCCTTATTTTTCGAAGAAAAGCAGTTTTTTTCAATGAAGATAACATTAAATCAATCAGAAATACACTATACATTGTTAATGTGGTAAATGACTATTCTAGGTGGAAACGTCTGGTTTCTAATGAAATATCTCCATAGGTGTATAGAGGCCCGTTTCCATCAACTATCACTCCAGTGTTCTAATGGTACATTGTGTTTGCTAATCGCCTTAGAAGACTAATGGATGATTAGAAAACCCTTGTGCAATTATGTTAGCACAGCTGAAAACTGTTTTGCTGATGAGAGAAGCTATAAAACTGGCCTTCCTTTGAGCTAGTTGATTATCTGGAGCATCACATTTGTGGGTTCGATAAGACTCAAAATGGCCAGAAAAAAAGAAGTTTCATGTGAAACTCGCCAGTCTATTCTTGTTCTTAGAAATGAAGGCTATTCCATGCGAGAAATTGCAAAGAAACTGAAAATTTCCTACAGCGGTGTGTACTACTCCTTCAGAGAACAGCACAAACGGGCTGTAACCAGAGCAGAAAGAGAAGTGGGAGGCCCGGTGCACAACTCAGCAAGAAGACAAGTACATTAGAGTCTCTAGTTTGAGAAATAGACGCCTCACAGGTCCTCAACTGGCAGCTTCTTTAAATGGTACCCAAAACGCCAGTGTCAACGCCGACAGTGAAGAGGCGACTCGGGATGCTGGCCTTCTAGGCAGAGTGGCAAAGAAAAGCCATATCTGAGACTGGCCAATAAAAAGAAAAGATTGGTATGGGCAAAAGAACACAGGCATTGGACAGAGGAAGATTGGAAAAGGTGTTATGGACAGATGAATCCAAGTTTGAGGTGTTTGGATCACACAGAAGAACATTTGTGAGACGCAGAACAGGTGAAAAGATGCTGGAAGAGTGCCTGACACCATCTGTCAAGCATGGTGGAGGTAATGTGATGGTCTGGGGCTGCTTTGGTGCTGGTAAAGTGGGAGATTTGTACCAGGTAAAGGGATTTTAAATAAGGAAGGCTATCACTCCATTTTGCAACGCCATGCCATACCCTGTGGGCAGCGCTTGATTGGAGCCAATTTCCTCCTCCAACAGGACAATGACCCAAAGCACACCTCCAAATTGTGCAAGAACTATTTAGGGAAGAAGCAGGCAGCTGGTATGCTGTCTGTAATGGAGTGGCCAGCACAGTCACCAGATATCAACCCCATTGAGCTGTTGTGGGAGCAGCTTGACCGTATGGTCCGCAAGAAGTGCCCATCAAGCCAATCCAACCTGTGGCAGGTGCTTCAGGAAGCGTGGGGTGAAATTTCAACAAATTAACAGCTAGAATGCCAAAGGTCTGCAATGCTGTAATTGCTGCAAAAGGAGCATTCATCGACGAAAGCAAAGTTTTAAGAAAAAAAATTAATACTTCAAATACAAATCATTATTTCTAACCTTGTCAATGTCTTGACTATATTTTCTATACATTTTGCAACTCATTTGATAAATAAAAGTGAGTTTTCATGAAAAACACGAAATTGTCTGGGTGATCCCAAACTTTTGAACGGTAGTGTATCTTCATTGATAAATACGTGACCCCTAACTTTTGGTCCGTGTATTTCTTTGCTGCCATCAGCGAAAATTTGAAGAATCCATCAATGACGTTAATAACGTTCTTGATTTGACGATATTAAAAGTATTCGTGCTGGATGGATTCATCTTTTCCTTTGATGTGGCTCTATTTGAAAGAGATGTTTGTGTGGCAGCATTGACATCAACCCCGGGGGCATGAAGGCCATCGTGACCTTGTCCTCGGGCGACATGAGGAGGTCGCTCAACATACTACAGGTACGTTGCCTCATGGAGGTGTTTCACACACACTGATTCCTACATCACTGGTAGAGCTGCAGTGTGTCGTGTAGAGGACTAACGTGTGTGTGTGTGTGGGGTCAGAGCACCAGCATGGCATACGGGAAGGTGACGGAGGAGACGGTGTACACCTGCACGGGTCACCCATTGCGCTCCGACATCGCCAACATCCTGGACTGGTGCCTCAACAAGGACTTCACCTCGGCCTACAAGCGTATCCTCCACATCATCTCCTTAGATCATCTGTGATTAGATAATCTGTATTTAGATCATATATATTTAGATAATCTATATTTATGTTCCCTCTAGTTGCAGCAACGCGTGCTCTGCATGGTTTCACATGATGTTTTTGCAGATTTCATTGTCTACGTTTGTTTAACTCCTGGTGCTCAGAAATCCTGCAGCTGAAGGTGCTAAAGGGTTTGGCCCTGAACGACATCATCACCGAGGTTCACCTGCTCGTACACAGAGGTGGGGGGGGGGGGGGGTTATCGGTGTGTTTTTAAATGGTTGTGTGTGAGTGTTTACATGTGTGTACATGTTGACTCATTACTTTACTGTTTCTAGGAGGAGAACCTCCAGTTCTTTATTTTGATTCTCTCTCTTCGTAATGTTTAAGATGAATCTGAGGTGGTTGTTGTTGTTTATCCCTCCACCACTTGAGTTTGTTGAACTTTTTATTTATTTATTCATTTTCCAGTGGACTTTCCTCAGGCTATCCGGATTGGTCTGCTCATCAAGTTGGCCGACATCGAGTACGTGAGATCACTTTAACTAATAATAACCAAACAACGGGTAAACAAGCAACGGGTCGTGAAGCCTCATCGAGTGCCGCCTCCTCTCCTCAGGCACCGGCTCGCCTCAGGGACCAATGAGAAGATCCAGCTGAGCTCCATGGTGGCAGCGTTCCAGAGCGTCAGAGAGCTGGTGGTCAGTGAGGCGTCCTAGAGGAGCTGACTCATCACTCCTTCATGATGGAGAGAAGCTGTTCATCACGACTCTTCATGATGAGAGAGAAGTCGCCACGTGAGGGCTGACCACCACGATGCACCGCCAAGAAACACATCGGTCCCTCACACAAATGAGAAGATTGTTACTAACGAAGACAACGAGATCATTTGGGCAACTTGTAAAGTGTAGCTGTAGGAGCCCGGTCAAGTGGCTAAAATACATCAAAGAAAACATCTCAGACGTGTTTTGAATGTTTAATAAAACTATTTCCTATATTTCCAGTTTGTTATCTTTTCTATTAACATTAATATGTGCAGTAGTAGGATGTATTCATGCTAAACACAAATTAGAAACATGTATACAGTTGATATTTACACAATAAATTAATAGTATAAAATTGTGATATTCAAGTCGGATAAGCACGTGAACATTATATTATTATATCATCTTACAATAGTGCAAAGAAGGAACTCCTTAAAGGAAATGCATCTAAAATGATATGAAGGTAAAGATGTGAAGACTGCTCTACGGGCAAACCAATGAGGTTTGTGTTGTACGGTATGATGAGACGTTGCTGTTCCTCACGCCTCCCAGTCCTCCTCCTCGTGGCAGCAGGTGTTGAGGCGGTCGGCGATGTTCCTGTAGGTCAGGTACTGGAGGATCCTCTTGGGGAGGGGGAGGGGCTCCATCTGGTGCGTGGACACCGAGTGGCGCAGGATGGAGCGGCACAGGTGGCTCAGGCTGGGCACCGTCTGGGGAGCCCGCCAGAACCTCACATGGCCATCCCTGGTTCTGGGGGGGGGGGGGGGTTAGTTACACTACCGATCAAAAGTTTGGGGTCACTTAGAAATGTCCTTTATTTAACATTAAATGAATCATAAACTCGACATACTCTGGTGTTTAATGAAGTCTCTACATAGGTGTATAGAGGCCCATCTCCAGTGTTCTGATGGTACATTATGTTATCGCCTCAGAAGACTAACGGAGGGGTAGAAAACCCTGAAAATCCTTTTTATGTGAGCGCAGCTGAAAACAGTTATGTTGGTGAGAGAAGCTATAAAACTGGCCTTCCTTTGAGCCACAAGAACATAAAAAAAATTATGAATCAATTAGCAAAATGGTCAGTTGTTGAGCAGTAAAATAAATGTCAATGTTTCCTAAAATAACTGTTACGTCACCGTCTCTTAACTTTTAGTTTCTTTGAACTCGTCTTGTTCTGTGTTTTTTTGTTTCTTGGAGCTTGTGACTGTCCCCCTCTGACTGACTGCATTGTGTATAAAGCCCCTTGAGTAGTGGGAGGAGTTTCATATTCACATAACCTCAGTGAGTGTTGTGTGTTCATCGTTCACCCCGTGGCGACCACGCCCCCCTTGGGGTGGTATTTGCAGCAGAGTCCGTTGGCGTCCCGGTCCACCTTGGTCTGCATCTCCATCCCCTTCTGGCCCGGCTCCCAGACCCGCAGAGCTCTGCAAGAACCCAACACCCCCCCGCCTGTCATCATGTGACCCCGAGACCACGCTACAGAGAACAAAAACAAGATGGCCACCGCTCCTCACCGGTCGTCCGTCACCATCGCCAGGTGCAAACCGTTGGGGGAGAACTGGATCGCCGAGATCTGGTTCTGACCGTAATCTTCAAAGTAGTCCCTGTGAGGGAAGGAAACATTGGGAGGTTTAAGAACAACATTGTGTACGCCGACGGCTTTAAGTAAAAGATCCACGTTAAATAGAAACAAGGAAACAGACTGCAAGAGGCCTAGGACACAGGAAGGACAGGCTGCACTAGGCGTAGGACACAAGGACAGGTGCATGAGGTGTGAGCGGAGGAGACAGCGTAGGATGCGGTAGGATGCGTTATGTCACAGTTTTTTTTTTTTTATAGTTGCCCTACAGAACCAGAGACGTGTTTACTGTCTTCTGTGTAATCAGAGATGCATTTCCCACCAGAGTTGGGGACATTCGTTTCAATGTCAACTTACACGAACGTGGCCAGCTTCTCCGCCGTGTACGGGTCCCAGAGGTCGACCCACCAGCTGGAGCCGCTGAAGGCCGCCGTGGCGAGCAGCGCCCCGTCGGGGGAGAAGTCGCAGGACGAGAGCAGGTACAGGGTCTTGTGGATCCCCCCCGCCAGGTTCCTGATGAACGTGTAGGACCGCAGGCTCCACAGACACACCATCTGAGGAGGACCACAGGAGAGTCTTCTGGAGGCCAGGCTGTGGGACGGAGGGTTAAGTCTGCCCTGCGCTGGGGACAGCAGGCGCTGTGTTTGACTCGGTGAACGTCAACACTTTAATGTGTTGACGTGATCTTAAAGTCTGTTGCTCAGCTGGCCGGCTCGTCTTCACAGTGAGGTGTCACATGATCAGTCTGAAGGGAGTGGGCGGAGCTACCCGGAGCGCCACAGAATCAGACTGATCAACTTCGTACTGGGTCGAGAGCGATAAGGAACGGCTCTTAAAGCCAGACGCAGCTTCGTTAAACTCATCGAGACCGTCAGTTGAATTCTTCACACATGTTTGCAATTTTAAAATAAATTGCGTCTTCTTTTTGTTCTTATTATTTTATAGGTTCAGTTCTGAGAACTAATCGATCAATCGTCTTTTTAAGTGAAAGGTTGAGGCTGTGGAACATCAGCGTGGGACCAGAAGCTTACAGAGGATTAAATTCTTCACAACTGTTTGCAAAGTGAAAGATCAGCGAGGTCAAGCTGAGGAGGAAGAGAATAAAACACCCGTTGAGTCATCACTGCCCTGGAAATAAATTAATGTTTGATAAGTGGCCTGGAAGAGTTGAGAATAAAATGGTGGTAAGAATGAATACATATAATTGTTATAGTTTAATATGGAGGATGATGACTTGTGTGTTTGTGTCCTCGTCTGATTGTTCGTAGAGTTGGTTGCTATGGTGATATGTAACTTTTATTTATTTTTAGTTGTCTGGTAACGTGTAACTTTTACTACTTAAAGTAAAATGATTGCTGTGACTGTTTTATATTTAACCCTTGTGTTGCCTTCGGGTCATTTTGACCCGATTCAATATTTAACCCTCCTGCCGCCTTCGGGTCAATTTGACCCGATTCAATGTTTAATGTCGGTGTTCTTTCGGGAGTCAACAAACAAACATAAAGTACCTCACACTTAAACTTGGAAAACAATATTAATTCTAATAATTTTCTGGAGATTTTAATAGCTGGGGTCATATTGACCTCATGAGTAAAATATGTTAGTAAATATAAAGGTAACAGGAGGGTTAAACATTGAATCGGGTCAAATTGACCCGAAGGCGACACAAGGGTTAAAGAATATCACTCGAGGTCCGACGAAATCACAAAGTTGTGCAAGAAAAACACAAAGAAATGTTTGTGTCTTTTGCGCGTGTGTTGCCGTGGAGACGGAGGTGGAGACAGAAAGAGGAGTTTTGTGTTGTCAGACAGACGGAGACTCAGTGGAGCGAATGATTCATCTACACGCAGATAAATACACATAAATATAATAAAATAAAGTTTAAAATTCTGTTTTGAAGGTCGGGCTTTGACCTTCAATACGAAAACAACACACTTCAACAAAAGACACACACACACACACACTCACTCGGTCAAATCTGCCGACGGATGCGATCATGCTGCAGTCAGACGACACGCAGCAGCAGCTGATCCAGTCCTTATGGCCGGAGAGCACCTGGACCTTCTTACCTGAGGAGAGACACACAGTCCACCATCAGAACCTTCACATCATCAGATCCTCCACTGGGAACGGGACGGAACAGACATAAATACAAGGTTCAACAAACTCTAGTTGTGGAGGGATAAACAACAACAACAACAACCTCAGATTCATCTTAAACATTACGAAGAAAGGAAATAATCAAAATAAATAACGTGAGGTTCTCCTCCTAGACAGAGTGAAGTAATGAGAGTCAACATGTAAACACACACACGTAAAAACACACAGGTATAAACACACATGAAAAAAACACACACCCATGTAAAGACACACACACGTAAAAACACACACACACACATGTAAAAACACACATGTATAAACACAGGAGATATGGCGCCGTACGTGATGGCCGCTGTGTTGCGAGCTCCCGGATTTTGTAGCAGTTTTTTTATATTTATTCTTCTTATTGCGACTATTTTTGCACAAAACGTTAGCAGCCGGTTAACGTACGACAGATGCACACTTCTGGAGATTGGATCGGCAGTTGCTCGCCGCCTACCAGAGTTTTTCAACTCTTACTCGGACGTCCCGCCAGGAACAGTAGCGGAACTATCTCCGTCCATTTTAGGCGCGATCTCACGCAAACGTCGCCGACGGAGGGGGAAGCGAGCTGGCGTGCTGGTTAGGCTGAGACGTCGAGCCAATCGACCCCCACTACCCACCATTTTACTGGCAAATGTACAGTCTTTGGACAATAAGCTATGCGAGCTACAGGCTCGTATTCAATTCCACCGGGAAACTAAGGACAACTGCATCATCTGCCTTACGGAGACATGGATGTCGGAGGATGTTGCCGACTCAGCCATCGAACCGGCGGGATTTTCCGTCCACCGCGCGGACAGAACAAAGACTCTCTCTGGTAAAGATCGTGGAGGGGGGGTATGTCTCATGATAAACAGATCTTGGTGCAACCAAAGTCATGTACATACTCTCAAGTCGTTCTGTTCCCCGGACCTGGAGTACCTAATGCTCTTGTGTCGACCATTCTGGCTACCGCGGGAGTTTACAGCAGTCACCGTAACTGCTGTGTACATTCCGCCTCAAGCTAACACGGACATAGCGCTGAAGGAACTCTACGGGGCGATCAGCGAGCAGGAGTCGCACACCGAGGCTGCTTTTATTGTGGCGGGGACTTCAACAAAGCGAACCTGAAGAAAGTTCTCGAAGTTTTACCAACACATAAAAGCAACACGCGGGGAGCGGATTCTAGACCACTGCTACACTCCTTCCGGATGGATACAAAGCCTCCTCCGCCCACCGTTCGGCAAATCGGACCACCGCTCCATCCAACTACTCCCGCCTACAGGCAGAGGCTTAAGCAGCAACCAATCGCTGTGAAGGAAGTGCAACGCTGGTCGGACCAATCGGAGTCTATGCTACAGGACTGTTTTGAACGTGCGGACTGGGATATGTTCAGGGTCGCGTCGGACAACAACGTCAGTGAGTACGCGTCCTCAGTCACCGGGTTCATCAAGAAATGCATAGATGACGTTGTTCCTACCAAGTCGGTTCGGATTTATCCCAACCAGAAACCGTGGATAAATGGCGATGTTCGCGCTGCACGCACGCGTAACACCGCCTTTGACTCCGGGAATATGGCGGAATACAAAGAGCCCGCTACGACCTCCGTAAGACCATCGGCTCTGCCAAGCGGGAGTTCAGGAACAAGGTGGAGGAGAAGCTCAAGAGCCATGACGTGAGAGGTGTGTGGAAGGGCTACAGACAATCACGGACTTCAGAGGAGAACCAGCGGTGAAGAGAACTCCTCTACCTCCTCCCAGGCGAGCTAAATACATTCTTTGCTCGGTTCGACGTGAACGGCAGCCCGCCGAAGGCAGCGCCGCCCGAGGAGACCAGCCTGCTGATCATCTCAGAGGCTGACGTGGACAGACCCTTCAAGCGGGTGGACATCCGGAAGGCAGCAGGTCCCGACCACATCCCGGGCGCGCCTCAGAGCATGTGCAGACCAGTTGGCAGGAGTCTTCGCAGACATCTTCAACCTCTCCTGTCCCAGGCTGTTGTTCCTGAGAGCTTCAAGATGTCCACCATTGTGCCTGTCCCCAAACACCCCAAGGTAACCTGCCTGAATGACTGGAGACCCGTAGCCCTCACCTCGATTGTCAGTAAATGCTTGAGAGGTTGGTCAAGGACTTCATTTGTTCCATGTTGCCTGCCACGCTGGACCCATGGCAATTTGCATATCGTCAAAACAGATCCACCGACGACGCAATTGCCATGGCACTTCACACCGCCCTTTCCCACCTGGAGGAGGAACTGTTGTGCGAATGCTGGTTGTGGACTACAGCTCAGCGTTCAACACTATTGTTCCCGCCAAGCTCGACACCAAGCTCAGAGGTCTAGGCCTGCACTCTACCATGTGCAGCTGGATACTGGACTTCCTGTCGGGCGCCGCCAGGTGGTGAGGATGGGCGGTACCACCTCAGAGCCGCTGACCCTCAACACGGGAGCCCCTCAGGGATGCGTGTTGAGCCCTCTCCTGTACACCCACGACTGCACGGCCATGCACAGCTCCAACGTCATCATCAAGTTTGCTGACGACACAACAGTGTTGGGGCTGATCACCGGCACGACGAGACAGCCTACAGGGAGGAGGTTGGATCACTGGTACAGTGGGGCCAGGAGAACAGCCTCGTCCTCAACGTCAAGAAGACCAAGGAGCTGATCGTGGACTACAGGAAGCGGAGAGGAGAGCACACCCCATCTCCATAGACGGAGTTGCAGTAGAGAGGTCAGCAGCTTCAAGTTCCTCGGCGTGCACATCTCCGAGGACCTCACATGGACCACGCACACCACTCACGTGGTGAAAAGGGCCCAACAACGCCTGTATTTCCTTAGGCGACTGAGGAAATTCAACATGGCCCCGCATCCTCAGAACATTCTACACCAGTACCATCGAGAGTGTTCTGACAGGTTGCATCACCGTCTGGTACGGGAACTGCACCGCCCTGGAGCGTAGGGCACTACAGAGGGTGGTGCGGTCGGCACAGTACATCGTTGGAGGTGAGCTTCCTCCATCCTGGACATATACACCAAGCGGTGCGTGGCCAGGGCCAAACGGATGCTGAAAGACAATAACCACCCCGCCACAAACTGTTCACCCTTCTACCGTCAGGCAGGCGATACCGCAGTATCAAGTGCCGCACAAACAGACTGAGGGACAGCTTCTTCAGTCAGGCCATCAGGCTGCTGAACAAGGACTGAGACCCTCATTAACACTACACACCAGAACATATTCTGTGAATATCTATGGCCATGGTGTATATTTTATTACATTGTTTATATATATATATATTGTATATATATATTGTATGTATATACATATATATATATATATAGTCTCAAAAAAGTGTATATTTTATTACATTGTTTTATATATATATATTGTCATGATGTATATTCTATTACACTGTTTTATATATATATTGTTAATACTTTCTTCTTTTTTGTGTGTGGATATTGTATAGTTTATTCTCATTCTTATTCTTTTTTTAGTCTGCTACTGCTGTCGGGTGTTTTGCACATAAGAATTTCACGAACCGATTATACTTGTATAAAAGGGGATGTGACAATAAAAACTTGAAACTTGAAACTTGAAACACACACACATGAAAAAAACACACACCCATGTAAAGACACACACACACATGTAAAAACACACATGTAAAGACACACACACACACACACGTATAAACACACACACACACATGAAAAAAACACACACCCATGTAAAGACACACACACGTAAAAACACAGCAGAATAAATGAGGTCTGAACATCTGAACCTGCTCGTCGGCCATTGTTCAGATGTTCCTCCAATCAGCAGCCTCGGTTCAGTCACAGCACGCTTTCACTCTCAGGTCTGCTGAGCCGTGACACCAGTTGGGCAACAGGTGAGACAGCAATGGCTTTAATGGTTGACCGGGGTGCGTTCAGGGACGCTCGGACCTTTGACAGCTTGGTCCACCAACAACTGGCACATGCTCGATGTGCGTTGGTTACTTCATGAGTTAGAATCTGAGCTTAAAGACGTCTCTCAGGACATTAGTGTAAGACTGCTCGACAGACGATCACCGTCAGGTCTCAAGAGGACAACGTCGGGTCAGGGTTAGCATCGTGTAGCATCATGACGCTACACACACTAGTGTGTGTGAGTTGCATTTTGATGAGTAAACTCCCAAGAGTCATGTCTGTGGAGTGTCTGTGAACGCCACTCAAGATGATGTTCAATCAAGAGGGGAGGTAAAAACATTAACCACACACACACACCTAAACACCACACACACACACACACACACCTAAACACCACACACACACACCTAAACACCACACACACACACACACACCTAAACACCACACACACACACACACACACCTAAACACACACCTTTCTGAGCCAGGTCCCAGATCCTCAGCGTCTTGTCCCTGGAGGTGGATATGAGTGTGAGGGTCCCGTTCTGGGGGAACACGAGGTCCCTGACGACGCCCTCGTGGCCGTGGAGGTCAAACACAGCGTCGCCTGAAACGCAACACAAATAGTTTCTTCTTCTTCAATCTGAACACAGCGACAGCGACATCGTCTTCACCGGCGGAGATGGGGCGCTCACCCGTTAACACGTTCCAGATCTTGATCACCCCGTTCTCCAGGCCCGTGGCCAGCAGCAGGCTGGTGGTGCCTTTCGGGGGTTTCGGAGCCGCCGGCGCCCCCGCGGCGAGTTTTGGGGGTCTGGGTCCGAAGGCGAGGCCCCACACCGGGTGACCACAGCTGAAGCTCTTGTCTCCGCGGTCGGTGTCTCCGTCCTGGCTGTCTCTGTGGGGAGAGGAGCATCATGGTGAACGCTGGAGGGATGGAGCTGTGGTGGAGTGATGATGCCTTTGAGTGCCGCTGGAAACCCACGTAAACAACAGAGAGGTTAAGACCACCAGAGGGATTCATGTCTTTGGTTCCAGCCGGGGCTTCACTCACCATATATTCACTACACACTAAGATCTGCACAACACTCACACTACAATGAAATGCCCACCAGTCAAATTCATCTTCTACTTTGTTTTATTGATCATTTTATGTGATTTATGTCAAATTAATTTCAGTTAAAATAAGAGAGTAGGGAGGCAGAGATCACTTGTAATTCTACATCATTGTGTATATTAAATTATTTAAGAGGCTCTGGCTTCTTCACACAATGTAATCACATGTGCATTCTTAATATTAAATCACTATTCTATTGTTTAATATCTCAGTTATCATCATTACATTTAAATTAAAAACAGCTCAGTCATTTGATTCACTTTTGATTCTCACTTATTCATTTATGACATTTTTTTTTTTAAATCCAACTTAATATAACTCATTTCAACAGGAGCAACATTTATCTTATTTACAATTCATGCAGAGCATGTTTTTATTTATTTATAAAGAGTTCAAAAGAGTATTGTTTTAATATATGACATAAGGTGAACAAAGTGCACAGCGTATTATGTTCGATATTAATAGACACTTTAAATAATTAATTAATAAATAATTAAATATTTAATTCAGCTATTACATTATGAATACATATATTTGAAACTCGAAACCTTGTGATTTAACGCTTTAAACCAGCACTTAAAAACAGTTTATATATATTGTTAATTTTAAATAACTTTATATTGCTAAATGTAATGACCCCATTTCATAAAGCCACTTTTAACCACAAAGACAATAACGACTAAACATGTCTTTATCTGGTATTTCAGGATGAATAGACTCACCTCGTTGACTCATCTATCAGCTGTTTGTTTGCGCAATGTTTTGTTTATTTGCGTCAGTCGTTGCGTCATTTTATTATGGACAAATGTGTAACTATAAAGTTAACTGTGTCACTCTTTAACTTCAGTTACAACGGGTCCGGTAGTTAAGTCCGTCTTTAACGCCGATTAAACAGCCACCATGTTTACCCCTGTGAACACTGGAATGTCCGAGCGACACGTGAACGCGTCGCGGGTGCATTAACTACAACAACGTACTCGGAGTCCAGCGGCCAGGCGACCACCCACACGATGCCGTGGCCCATGGACCAGGCGAACCACGCGCCGTCCGGGGAGAAGTCCACGCTCCACGTCTCGCAGCCCGCGCGGCCCTCCAGGGACGGCGGCCGCCGGGTCTTCAGCTCCAGCACCAGAGCCGGGTCGGCCGCTGGAAGAGGACGACACGGAGTCAGCGGCGGGAGCCGGACTCGGATCCCTGGAGTCCGGCTCCAACTGACATCTATAAATGATGACGTCACTCACCTGTCTGCTCCGCGTTGGTTCCGGTGGAGCACATCGTTACACCTCCTTCACATACTGCGCGTTAACTTCCGGAATGCGTCCTCTCCGCGAGGCCGTCCATCGAGAAAAGGCGACGGTTGTGTCCGCAGCGCGAGAAGGAGGGAGAGAAGGAGGGAGGGGGCGAGAGAGAGAGAGAGAGATGTGTTGCGATGCGATGTGAAAAATGTCGGAGAAACAAACCGTTCAGCCCACTTCCGGTTCGTCCCGAGTTCTTTTTTCTCGCGCGCTACGATTGGCTGTAACGTTACCCAACGTCTTTATGACGTAGCCTCTAAGGCCCGCAGGCCACGCCTCCCTCATTAACTTATAAGGGTTACGATCCCGATGGCTTCCGCTGGTGATTAAAACTGTCGTGCGGTGACGTCGTCATATAATTTTTTTCATGAGATCCCAATATTACTTTCATTATATTTTTTTAAATGTTGGATATTAAAAAGATACATCTTGACAGAGCTGTGGCGCTGGCCATCCATCTCTAGGTTTAATACGTCCTTATTGCTTGAGAATAATTCCCCCAAATACTGTCGATTTATTACAATATTATTTTAACTTGAGTTTGTCCCGACACTAAAAGCAATTAAAAATGTGTAATTATGAATAACCAATGACACAGGCTGTATGCTACCATGCTAACAATACACATATAACATATATAGATTTGAGAAAGGATTCATGTCTTAGTATGAATAATATTCAGATTTCAATGAACTCAGAATAAGTAACAAAGGCTTTGAATGTTTGACTTGAAAACAACTTGTTTAATAACTTCAGCTCCATTTATTTATTAAAAAAGGGAATATTTTTTTAAAAGAACATTTTCAATTGAAGAGGTTACAGATGTATCCTATGACGACATATTTCATTGTCAGTGATTTCACTTTTTAGATTGTAGACTAAAATATTTACACAGAACAAAATCATCTCAAAATATTGTTAAACGGAGTAAAAAAACAAAATATGTAAGGCTCTCTATGCGCCAGACCTCACGTCCACCTGGCTGTGACGTGGCTTCATGGGAGTGAACCTCCATCACACCTACGCACACACGACGACGAGCCAACTCACTGCACTGCATTCTTTAAATGGTTAAGGCTAGAGTTGCATTGCATTCTGGGTCGTCATCGTCCTCTGATGATGATCCCAGGGTGGGGGTGTAAGCACAGACTAGGTGTGACATCACAGCTTAATGCACCGCACACATCTCAGAGCAACACATTCTCAACGCTGCACGAACACTTCATACAAATAAGATCACAAAAAATTACAAAAAACCCCGTTAAAAAAAAAAAATTTACACATTTCTTTTAAAATGACTTTTCCACCAATTCTGTTCACATTCTCATGGATAGTAATTATATTCACTGAAGTAAAAAAAAACACGTCTCTAAAAACACCCCGAAACCTTAAAATGTTACAAGATCCACTGGCTCCTCCCCTTCCTCCTCCTCCTCTAGCACAGTGTCCCCCTGCAGGCTGGTGTCCGTCTCTGCATCCTCATGATCATCTGAAAGAAAGAAGAATAAATCGTACATAACAAAACGCTTTTCTTGAAACATCCGGCGGCAGCCCGGCGCGATGATGTCATACTCGATGGGATCTGGTGGATCTGGACCAGCGTGGTCTGGTTGGCCAGCGGGGCGAGCCGGGGGACGGCGTCCTGGAAGACCTGGTCATCGTCCGACTCCACCAGACTCAGCACGTCTCCCTGGTCCTCCTCCATGCGCCTAGAGGAGCAGAAACATCATGCTGACGTCAGAGTGACACCTGCTGGCCAGCACCTGTTATGACACCTGATAACGCCACTGTTGGAGATTTTTATTAATATTCGTATTTAGTCATTTTATTGAGAAGTAGTATTGGTTATTTAGGTTAGATGTTTTGATTGATTAGAATAGCTTGTTCTTGTGATAGTTTTTTAGTTTAGTTTGTTGTTGTTGAGATATATTTAGACTTTTGTTTGCTAGTTGGGTAACACAGAGTATATGGAGGACATAAAATATATTTAGTATAAATAAATAAAGGCAGGAATAAGGACAGGAATAAATAAATGAATGCTTATAAATAAATACAAGAATAAATAAATAAACGTATGAATAAATGCTTAAAATAAATGTTTGAATAAACAAATAAATAAGTTATACCTAAACAGGATATCATTAAATAAATCTATTTCTACATTTCTGTATTTCTTAATTTATTTATGCGTGACATTTATGTGTCGTTGTATGCAAATGAGTATCTCAAAATCCACGTTGAAGGAAAGCAAAATGACAATAATAAAAGGCCTCAAGGATAATCACATATATGTGAATGTAAACAACTTCCTGTTTGTTCGTTTACTCAGAACAAAGAGGAGCCTTGAAGTCGACTAAAAGATGTGAAAATTACTTATTTTGACACATTCATGCAAAAATTCCGGCGCGTACGAAAACAATGAGAGAGGCATCATCTAAAGATAGTCCACAAAACATTAAACTCATCCTTTTAACACAACGTGCCTTGCAGCTGCATTGCATTCTGGTCTATGGAGGCCACAATAAATGCAGGAATTGGGATTCTTTGCTTCTTCGAGTGGATTCAAACGTTCACGACTGTAACAAATCTAATTAATTTAGATATGAGCTCCAATGAGATGTGAGAAAGTCCACGTCTGTAGACCCAGAGGTCTATGTCTGTAGAGCCAGATGTAGTTTTTAAACCCAAATATGAAGTGAAGTGAGCGTGCAGTGTTGGAGGAGTCGAGCAGGTACTCACCCAAAGCCGTCGCCTAGCAACAAACACACAGGAACAGAAAGTGTTTAGTTAGTAAAAGTGTATTTTTCTGTTTCCTACTTTGTTCCCATGATGCAACACTACAGACATCGTAAGGATATCAGATTATAGACGTGTGCAAAGAATGATTTAGAACTCAAGTTCAGTGGAGACGCTTAAAGACGTCTGAGATTATGTTGAATATAATAAACAAGAAGAATAAATTAATAAATAATAAGACAAAGTTACCGAGGCAGAACCGATGGCGCTGGACGTAAAGAGTTTTGGCCACGATGACGACCAACCCCACGATCAGAGCGGCGATGAAGATGCCAAGGATCACTCCTGTGTACGGAGAAGAGGCTGAGGAGGAGGAGGAGGGGGGGGGGGGTGGAGAGGGAGGAGGCAGAGGGGACACGACGAGAAACGGGGAGGATGGGGAACAGGGAGGAGGAGAAGAAGAAGAGGGAAGGAGGATGAAGACGAAGAAGAGGAGGGGAAGGAGGAAAAGAAGAAGAGGGTAAGAAGAAGAGGAGAATCAAGAGAAAAAGAAGGAGGAAGAAGAAGATGGAGGAAGAAAAAGGAGGAGAAAGGGAAGATGATGAAGAAGAAGAGGAGGAGGAAGAATAATTAAAAAAAGAATGAGAAAAAGAAGTAGAAGAGGAGAGGAGGGGAAGGGAAGGAAAAGGAGAAAAAGGAGGAAGGAAAAAAGGGGAAGAAGATGGAGAAGAAAAATAAGAGAAGACGAAGAAGAGGAGGGTTTATCAGCATTCCAGAGGCAGAGTAATGGTTTAACTCTTTGGTTCCTCCCCGTGTGAATATTAAATAACTAATAGTATATTAATTAATATCATATATCAAATAACTAATATTATATTAATTAATATTAGTTATTTAATTTATGATATTATCTTAATTAATATGATATACTAAATAACTAATATTATGTTAATTAATATGATATATTAAATAACTAAAGCAGCAATGTGATTGGCCGACACTCACTCCTCACGGTGAGGTAGACCTCCAGCTCGCGGACAGCCAGCAGGTTCTCGGCGCGGCAGAAGTAGACGCCCTCGTCGGCTCGGCTGACGTTGAGGATTTGCAGCTTCAGGGCGGCGCCGTCCTCCCACAGGACGTACTTCTGCCCGGCGACCACGGCGTCCTGCCCGAGGCCCCGCCTCCACGTGGTGCTGGCGGGTGGGAGGGAGGCGGCCTCGATGCATGTCAGCGTGACGCTGGTCGCCTCCAGCGCCGTGACCAGCGGCTCGCCTTCAGGGTACGGAGACTCTGAGAGAGAGGACATCGAACTCACGGTCAGAGACGAGACTCGGCTTCAACGCTCTTTCGAGTCATCAGTGTGTGTGTGTGTGTGTGATGATTAAGAGCTGGGACATGTGAGAGTTTCGACTCAGTGTTTCCTTCAGAGGAGGAACTAAGTCGTCCACACCCATGAGACAGGAAGTATAATAATCCAATAACATTTCTCTAACATCGGTACGTTCTAAGTATATGTACACACACACACACACATATATATATATATCTTTTAAAATATATACTGTATTAATATATGATTACATATATATATATGTATATATGAATAAATAAATATATACATATGAAAAATAAATATATATAAATAAATAAATATATATATATATTTTTTAATCTGAAGGTCTGCTCAAATATTCACACTTGGTTTAAGAAAGTCCAAAACCACCTCAATCAGAAGAGTTAGGACAGCAGCGTTTCCTGAAAGCAGACCAGAGTCTACGTGTGAATCTGCTTAGATCAGGTCTTTGTTACATGGAGCGAGGACGAGGACGTCCTGCACCACTTCTCTAAGCCCTAAAGGAAAGGAGTCGACACACTGATTGGTCGAGATTGGAAATGCACCAAGCTGCTCTCGGTTCCTAATGAGGAGCTGGTCCTCACATCCTGCACAGCAGGTGGTCTGAAGAACCAATCACCTCTGGGGAGTCGTGGCGTTTAGCCGGAGCCGATTGGGGGAAATGGAACCGACAACCAGTAGCAAAGGATGACGGGACGCTGCACCGGATCAATTACTCTCAATGTTTCTGTTGGTGTAAATATTGTTTGATATGCAGCCGACAGTTAACACGGGGATCTGCTTTGAAGCTTTTGAGATATATATAGATATATATATATAAAGCAGACGGTCATCATGAAGCCTCGGCAGATGAAGTCACATCAACCCCGAGCGTCGTGAACTAGCTCCATGGTCAGATACAGCATGTCTCTGTTTAAGATATGTCTTCCAATGTTAAGTCTGCAATGATGAGAACACCAAACACTGGTGAGGAGGCACAAATTATATTCGACTTGTGGTTATTGCAAAACATATTGGTTTTGTATTTGGATGAACCCTTAAAATCAAATTAAGATCAATGCTCAGAATGCCGAGTACAAGTGAACAACAGTCTGACTGAAGAGCGTCAGTGACTGCGAGTGGAAGCACATGGAGGCTCAGCTCTCAGGGTTCTTACTGAGGGTGAAGGAGCACGACGGCGCCGTCCCCGGGGCCAGCGCCTGGTGCCGGGCGGCGCACCTCAGCGTCTGCCCGTCCGCCAGCACGGAGCGGTTCAGCGTCACCGACAGGCTCTCCGTGGAGTCCGATGCGTACACGCCTCCCTGGCTCCCCTCGCCCCCCAACCAGCGGAGCGTCGGGGGGGGGTACGCGCCCAACCAGCTGCAGTTGAACTGGGTGTGGGAGGGGTCCTGTGCCGGCGCCCACATGCACTCAGGGTGCCGGTCCGGGACGTCTAGAGGAGAAACGTCAGAGAGGAACCGGTTACAGGAAGCTGAACATAGAGCCACATCAGGCTCCATCGGTGTGTTAGTACTCTGGGACTCAGGTGAACCCTCTCTTTAGCAGGCACCTGCACAGGTAGACCCCTAGTGGTGCTCAAGCTCCTCCCCTTTTGCCCTGGATGAGAAAACTGCCCCTTTTTCTGGAGACACATTTTTTCCTCATTCATCAGTATTTAATAAAAACGACTTTCTCCGTCATCAATTCCCTCCAAATGTGTTTTGATATCTGACGGGGCTTTTTTTTTTTTAACATGAGTACCCGTTAGCCAATCAGAATGCTTGTACTGTCGTTGCCATGTAATAATTCATATTTATTCATAAGGAAAATGTAAGCTAGCTGTGTAATCCTGCCCAAAGGAGACACAGGTCGAGGACAGCATCACTAGTGTAAAGCTGCTTATGTTTCAACTTGAAATGTTTACAATTTTGGGGGCGATGGGTGCCATCTTTTGTGGTTTGAGCACCTGCCCCCCCGTAATGTGTGTGCACGTGCCTGCTCTGTAGTATTTAAACAAAGGAGACAGAAGGAATAACGATAAAAACATCGTGAACAGTGTCGGTTTTAAGTAATAATCCATTTCACGAGTATTATTAACCCTCATCTGCGGGCTCATTGTCCTTTGATGCACCCGTTAACGGAGTTTATTTTAACATCTAAACTCCCATATTCCACCAAATGAAACGTCCAAAATGTTGGTTACATTTTTTTTAAAGGGTATTAAACGTGATTTTTTTCAGTTCGGCCAGAAGGGAAAAAGATCCATTGATGCCAAAGTGAAAACATCGCGACAAGGTTATCAATATTACTGTTTAACTACACGACTGGAATCCATTCACTCGTTTGTATTGAGTGTTGGCTTCAGTCTTGACAGGTTTTGTTTTTGGAGAGATCTGCTGCTGCTGAAAGATTATCTCAAGTGCATAATTCAAATCGAGGCGACATCATTTTCCTAACAAAATTTCGATATAATAATATACGTAACGAGTGAGCCGTCTCACTTCTCACTCATAGGAAGGGGCATGAGGTAGCAAAACATGTGTTGATAAATAAACTGATAAATAATAAGAAATATATAGAAGGTATATTCTCTCTATACATTATTATTATCTTCATGGCGTTATAAAATCCAGACTGACTCCAGCTCTAAACATACCTTTTCAAACATCCTCCCTCGAGTCGGAGAGGAGCATTCTGGGTATTGTGCTCCGCGCGGTACTTACAGTACACCAGCAGCTGAGTGCTGGTGTTGACCTCCTGACCCGAGGCCGGGTTGCGGGCCGTGCAGCTGTAGAGGCCCTGAGCGGCGGGCTGCACGTGTTGGATGCTGAAGTCCAGCCGGGGCCCGGAGGAGGACGCCAGCGACCGGTCGACGGCCGCCGCTCCTCTGAAGCTCCAGGTGAGCTGCTGGGCCGGGTAGGAGGAGCCGGAGCAGCGGAGGGAGACGCTGGAACCCCGGACCACCACGAGCGACCCGTTGGCCAGCGCCGTGGCCGGGCTGATGGACGCCGACACGTTATCTGGACCGCCTGAAGAGGAGAACCAGTGTTCACAAACAACTCACGCCCCGTTTTATACTTCTACTCCACCACCGGTCAGAAGCTTTAGAACTCTTCCCCATCTTAACAGTGTTATTGAAGCGTAAGGAGTCGAAGTGAAGAACCGGAAGTGGCCCAGAGGTCAGCGGCCAACTGCCAGAGGTCAAACTAAAAAGTTAGGTTAGCAAAAACTGTCAAATAATGAACGTGTCAGTTATACTAAAGTCCTTCTTCGGGGAACAAGTGATAACTAACAACAGCTGGAGGAACTGTATGAAGTATATCTGGTTTCCATTGTATAAACTTTATACGATAAAGAGGCTCTACGGGCGAGTTCAGATGTTTCATCTGCACAATGAGTCAAACACGTAATCACATCAAAACTAAATGATTACATCATTTATGTTTTATCTCCAATTGTTTATTTGTTCTATGCTTTAATTTCAAAAGGACATTGAGAAACTAGAAAATTTCACAAGAAATGTATATGGTGTGGCTTCTACCGAGAGGTGTTTATATACACTACCGTTCAAAAGTTTGGGGTCACTTAGAAATGTCTTTATTTTTCAAAGAAAAGCACTGTTTTTTCAATAAAGATAACATTAATCGAAAATACACTCTATACATTGTTAATGTGGTAAATGACTATTCTAGGTGGAAGTGTCTGGTTTCTAATGAAATATCTCCATAGGTGTATAGAGGCCCATTTCCATCAACTATCACTCCAGTGTTCTAATGGTACATTGTGTTTGCTAATCGCCTTAGAAGACTAATATCTGATTCGAAAACCCTTGTGCAATTATGTTAGCACAGCTGAAAACAGTTATGCTGGTGATATAAGCTATACAACTGGCCTTCCTTTGAGCTTGAAGTTTTAAGAACAAAATGTATACTTCAAATATTAATCATTATTTCTAACCTTGTCAATGTCTTGACTATATTTTCTATTCAATTTTCAATTCATTTGATAAATAAAAGTGAGTTTTCATGGAAGACACTAAATTGTCTGGATGACCCCAAACTTTTGAACGGTAGTGTACATGTATATTATAAGCATGTATAAAATTACCGGGAGTGAGATGTGTTTATGAGGTCAGCTTGCAGTTTATATATATATATATATAGTTGATTAATTTTCAATCAGGGGGTTGGCGGTTCAATCCCCACTCTAGTCGATGTGTCCTTGAGCTACACACTTAACCCTGAGTTTTTCCCAGTAGACAGGTGGATGAATGTAACATGTAAAATGTTACTCACCAAAAAGCATGACATTCTACTTCTAGTACTAAACATAAAGTACTCAGGATGCAGAATGGAAATTATAGTTTTATAACTGAATTATAATTCATGAGGCAACAATAACAATGTACTTTATACTGCTTGGCAGCTTAATCCACAATAATAATAATAATCATGTATTGTGTCATAATAATCTAAATATGCAGCATACATCAGGGAAAGTAAATGCAGAAGAGTATAAAATAACATTAAGATGTAAATACTCACGTACAGGTGTGCACCCCACCTCCCATTAAGGGAACAGTAACACTATTCACTTCAAGTACATCATGTTGAATAATGTTCTTTAGTATTAAATACAGTTTAAACCCTGAACAGAACACGGTCCTGCATCACCTGTCCCCGAGTTGCACAACCAGTTTGTAGTTTACTTAATATGAATAAAAAGTGAATGAATGGAGGATGTTCAAACTGGTCGGGTCACGTGGTCTACGTGGACCACGTGGTCACTCACTGGTCACTTGCAGCGAGACGCGTGCGTGGAAGACGTTGTTGCCCGGCAGCGTGGAGCTGCACAGGTACGCGCCCTCGTCCCCGCGCGCGACCCCTCCGAAGTTCAGGCTGCCGTCTGACGTCACCGCGACGCGCCGCCCCGCGGGCGGGGGGCTCGGGGAGAAGGCGTCGCCTCTCG